>NW_010234008.1:0-28583 GCF_000690775.1 Eurypyga helias | reverse complement strand
CCCAAGCCATTCTATCATTCTATGATTTTGCCAACCCCCCTCATTGTTTTTACCTCTGGCAAGAAAAATGTCCCTGTTGCGTCTGTCTGTGCTGGTTTAGTTGGGATAGAGCTTATTTTCTGCATACACAGCTAGTATGAGGCTATGTTTTGGATTTTTGCTGAGAGGAATGTTGATAACACTATTGGTTTTGTTGTTGCTAAACAATGTTTATTTCAAGTCAAGGACTTGCTCACTTTCTGATACTGCAGCCATGTTCCCATCTTCTTCTCTGCTGAGAGGGGACACAGCATGGACAGCTGACCCAAACTGACCCAAGGGACATTTCCTGCCAGCAAACTTCATTCTCAGTATACAAGTTGAGGGAGTTTGCCAGGAAGGGAATTGCTGCTCAGGCACTGGCTGAGCGTTGGTCAGCTAGCGGTGAGCAGTCGTATTATTTTGTATTCCTTACCTTTTTCTTTTTTTTTTTAAATTACATGTTATCATCATTAGTAGTAGTATTTTTCATTACATAGTATTAGTATTATTAGTATCATTATTTTATTTCATTTATTTTCAATTATTAAACTGTTCTTATCTCAACCCACAAGTTCTCTTATCTTTTTCCTCCTATTCTGTCCCATATCATACTGGGGGAGTGTGGGGGTGTGTGGGTGAGCTGGTGGCTGTGTGGTACATGGTTGCTTACTGGGGCTAACCAATGTGTGCATGATAATTAGAAAAGGATTTTAATTACAATTTTTGGACACACATTGAAATTTATCATTGTACTCCTGGCAACAGCCAAATTAAACAATAATATCCATAACTTTAGGCTCATAGATCCAAGCTTCCAACTCTGCCCTGATATAACTTAATAAAAATAACCTGGAAGAAGTGTTATTTCAAAAACAGTGGGAGCTACAGTTCTACATATATTCTGTAATGAAGCCAGTATTACTTAGGTGCCTAAAAGCGGATTTAGAACTCTACCTTTAGGCCTCTGAAATCTGTGGCCACATCTACTTTAAAACATCCACTAGCATATGCGGAGTAATTCAGACTTATTTGAGGTCTGAATTTAAATTTCTCAACTTTGGGTTTCCCCCTTTTTTCCCCATCTCCCACAAATGTGTTTATTTTTTCAATTCAGCTGTCTGAGCCTATTTTTAAATAGTACATAAATTAACAAATAATAGGCAAATTAATGTTAATATCCACTTTTATCTAAAATCTGTGTCTCGGACTAAATATTGTTTCCTCTGACTTTTAAAAGAAGAATTGAGGTTAGGTAAAAATGAAGAGAAAAAGATGGCTGCTATTTAGTTATTTATTTATCCACCTAGTCACATATTTATTTATTTATTCATTTAATGAATTCCCTGGAAAGGAGTATCCACTTCATCTTTTTTTTTCAACCTTTTGTAGTTGAAAGTTTCCCTTGGTTGATGGGATATTCAGGTTCAATTCAATTTTGTATTTTGAAATTACTTAAGAACTTTTTAGCACTGCTCTGGACAACAGCCAAGAGGTGTGATAGTGGGAAGAAAGACCAATGTGTGGCTTAGTTTTTGTATGAATATATATGTGGAGGTTGTAACCCACTTCCAAGTAAAGAAAGATACATAGATTGGTTTTTTTTCTCCTGAAAATGGATGAAAGAAAGAGAATAAATCCAGCAGCATTAAACTCTGCATTTTCATGTTTAGAGCATTCACTGTGGGTTGGGACACTTCAATTCCAGCCATTGCTCTTGGTATGTTGTTGGCACACTCTTTTTGTACACTCCTGTAAGTATACAATGTGCCAGAACATACTGAAGTACATGCTGAAAAAGAAGAAGATGAGCTCAGCTGCATAGCTGAGAGAAAATGTTCTAGGGTTTGGCTCACAAATGGCTTAAGTCATCTCCCTAAACCTTGAGTGATCTGAAGTGTTATCATTAAAATATTCTTATTGACAATAAGGTATTTCATTCCAGAATTTTAGTTCACAAAACTCTCTTTAAGAATCTGCAGTTGCTGAAGTACTTTGTAACCAAGACCCCCATTTGACTGGTGAAGATGAGTCCTTTTGTGTGTGAGTCTTGCGGCTGGCCACCCAAGTGAACAATATTTCCTTAAAGAGTGTCCAGAATGTATTGTTTTATATAACAGAACTGGTATTGCTACTATTCTTTTAATGGCTTGTATTGCTTCAACATATCTGTGATATCAACATGATTAATAATCATCGACATTTTTCAGCAGTCCCCCCTCCCTCAAAAAATATTCTACAGTTATTTCATCATATTCTAGGATCAACAGAAAATAATGATCTGACAGCTAATTTTGCTGATAAAGTTATTATAT
Source organism: Eurypyga helias (assembly GCF_000690775.1). Lineage (NCBI taxonomy): Eukaryota > Metazoa > Chordata > Aves > Eurypygiformes > Eurypygidae > Eurypyga > Eurypyga helias. The sequence goes on along the minus strand of NW_010234008.1, from coordinate 26,250 downwards.
CTTTAATTATTATGACATGCTCAAAAAAGATGTCATTAAAATGGACATTTAAATACATTCTTCCTTTCACATGACTACTGCCAAATAAAATTGTGTTGAATTGCATGGTTTCAGTCTTGGCAAAATTATATAAATGTAATCCAATGTATAGTTTTTTATATCGTGTTAATTTTAAAAAATGACAATTAAATTGGAATGTTAACAGCAGAGGTTCTTTCTTCTGAGAAAATTACATTGCCATTAATCTCACTTCTTGCTGATGTTTTACCTACAGTGCTATCAGAGTTCTAAAATCCAAAGCTGAGTATGGATTTTCAATTTTAACTTTGCAAATCTTAGAGAAATAAAAATTCAGGATGACAGTCCAAACTTCATTGTAATTATGTCACATAATATTGAGATTTTAGTAATACAATTTATTTAACAGCTCAGTGAATTTTGTACCTGTATGGAATAGAGTTGTATATGCTGAAGAATACCCAGTAGAAACTTTTGTAGAGTTCTGTTTGATCTTAAGATATTTTCAGCTCTGATGACGTAGAAAGCTTTGTTTTGTTTTGGTTTCAATTTTAGTTGACTGTAAAGGAAAATATTCTCCATCTACCCAAGTTTTACACATGATGATAAATTTTACCTAAGTGATGAATTAGTAGGGATATGAAAATATAAGACAATCCCTTTGATTTTAATTTTTGTTCTCAAAAAGATCTTGGCCTAACTAAAGGATATGATGTTTTCTGAGAAACAAACTGTATAGCAGTAAAAATGCCCTGTATAAGTATTTACTTATACAAGATGCTTTTCACTGCTGTTGTCTTTTATAGGCCATGCAGGAATTAGTTCAACCAACACTGAAATGTCATCACCTCTAAAGTAAAATGTGGCAGTTTTTTAACAATGTACAGAAATGATACAAAACAGTATACAGTGAATTACATGTATTTAAATACTTTATTCAGTTTCAACTGTAGAGAATATTTAAGTTGGTGCAATGTATTTACTCAGCTTGGACTTTGTCCAGGATTCTGCAGTTAACAATTTTAGCTCTTATGAAATGTGCCAGGGGATATCTAATTAACCCACTTGGTCAGCATCTTAGATTTATGTATCGTGCACAGATAAGACCTCCAGCAGCATCTTAGTGCGTCATTGATTCAGTACAGAGCCAGAATGAAGAATACCACCTACTGAGTGACCAACACCACTTCCTACAACAGCTGAGTTTTCCTTGGAGGTCTTCCATCCCGATTACACAGCAGGCCCAATCTTGCTTGGTTTATGAGATCTGACAAGATCAAAGCCCAAAGTGGTATAGCTACAGACTTATACTGTCTTGCATATTTGGCTTGCTAGCAATTTTATGTCAAATCCATGTATCAAATGATTTCTAGTCAGATTGATTGTTGCTCTGTGTGTGTGTGAATGTATGAAAGAGGGGGAAAAAGAAAAGTTATTCTAAAACTTAAAAAAAAAAAAATTGCAGCAGTCACAAGACTCTGTTCTTCACTTCTTCACCCTAAAAGACTGTTCAGCTTTATTCTCTCCTTCTGTCAGCAGTGAGAAAATAGGAAGACAGACCATCTCTATTAAATGTCAGTAAAATTATTTTAATACACATGTAAAGTTTCTTTTGACCAGTATGCTTTTTGACTATCTTTAAAATAACTGTTCAAAGCATCAGGACAGTCAGAAATACAAACCAGCTAGGCAGCCTTAACATATGTCCTTTTACACATTTGATTCCTACTAGAATTAATACAGGTTTTATTAGTCTTCTAATACACTGCCAAATGAACAGAAGGAAACATTAGTCATTTTCCCTCATAATATCCATCAGAGGGTTGTGCTGTAAGCAAAGTCCACCCTTACTGACTGTGGTTGAGGACGTTGTAACAAATGCACTCACAATCTACTGCATGCGTGGATGGTGAGTGTTCCCAAGCCCCACTGGCTGGTGGTAATCACTGGTACGCTGACCAGTCCTCCATACTACTGCATGGTATGAGTCACTAATAAGACAACGTCTAAAGTTAAATGTAAGTGAACTCTGAAATCTTATGTCTTCTGGGGGTTGTAGTTGGGAGCAGAACAAGAGTTGTGCAATACCTGAATTTTACTTGTCACCAAATACTTGAAATCACCCTTCTCACAAGGCAAGGAATGAGCTAAGTTGAAAGGAGGAGTTTACTCCCTACAGACCAAGTCGTAAAAATGTGGTTACTAGACTCCTCTCAGTTTTGAGCCCTTGGCTCCACATCCTCTCTTGGCCTCCAAGGAATCCAGCAATCCATTATTAATCAAGATGTTATTTGCAGTGCTAGCAAATTATTCACCACCCCCAGACACCATCCCAATGATTTTGCTAATGGCCTTAGTGGAGCCATCTTCTGTCCAAGTGGTAAACAGGACAAACTAACAGTCCCACCCATAATTAAGTAATTGTGTGCCAATTATTAACTCACTTTGATAAAATATTCCCCTGTGCCCAGGGAGGTAGACCTTGCGTGTATCTTCACCATGTCAAACTCTTCTCCCAACAACAATATGTTGGTGCGCACAGTCTGTGCATCTGTGAGCGCCATGCATGCAGCTCATGGGCTCTGAACACAGTGGTAACCTGTCATTTCAGGAGGACAGATTTTTGCTAAACAACATCTCATGTGGCCATGATGGTTAGCACAATAGACTGAAGGTAACTGCTGGATATAACAGCAATGATGATTCTAGAGGACTATTGTGTAAATAGATTTTATTTTCATGGATGGTGTTTTCCTAACGATAATGAAATGAACATAAATCATGCTTAGAACCTCACACCCCAGCCACATTCAATGCATATGGGCCTGAAGTTTTATTTTCCAATCTCCTCCCTCATGTACTTGAATCTTCTGTAAAAGTCAATCCCAAAATTATTTCCGTCTGATATCTCCCAACCTGTCCTCATCGAAGAAAGCAATCAACTAACAAAATGAGCTGGTAATACACTTATCATTTCATATTGGATGCATTCCTTATATATCAATTTATGTTTTCACTTTCCCCTGTAGGATTTACAGATGACAGTTTTAGTACCCTGATTTATATAATTTTTATCTCAGTAATTACCTGCCTCCTCCCAAAGTCTGCTTATGGTTCTAAATTGTTTACAAGTGACTAAAATTAACTAGTGATGAAGTTTCTCTGTTCACTGTTTATTCCTTGTGGCAATAAAGACTGACTGAGAAACACTGCTTTGGTATTTCTTTTCAACCTTGAACAGCATATTAATAGGTAGGTAGATTGACAGGTAGACTGATATTGGCAGGGGTAGGGGAAGGGAAAGATTGCTTGACAGAGCCTGTCTTTATGGCACATGCACAGTGATCTCTGAAGTATGGTATGCGTAAGTACCAATTCCTTCAATTTGTCTCATCATCTCTTGTCCTGTGCTTCAGTATTTACAGCTGACAAAACATACATACAGTGCAGAACTTCAGTTTCCATTCCTAATGAGGAAAGTATCAGTCCACTTCCAAATCATTTGCTACTCTTATTAGCACCCCTCCTTGTGTTTCACAGGCTTTTAAAAACATGTATCAGCTTTTATAACAGTTGGTTTCATTTTAGAGCCACAGCTCAGCTATGTTTAGAATTGTAGTTTTACTTTTATTGTATATTAATGTCACTGTCACTTTTTATTGCCACTGTGTGGCAGATAGGCATTTGTTCATGCTATGGGATCTGTGGGTAATATGTTTCAGACTAGCATTATATATCTAGTTTAAAAAGCTGCACTTCAAGTGGTGGCTTTTTTCCAGTTTTTATGTGTAGATGTTTATTAACAAAACTCAAGTATCAGAATATTCCCAAGCACTGGAAAACTATTCTTCTTCTCAGATTTCTGTTTCTTTCTCATTCTGTCTGCATTTTTATTCACTTTAAAAATAACCTTTTTGGGTTTTTTGTTTAGTGTTGGTTTTTTTTTTTTCTGCTTCAGAGAGATGAGATGTGAGAGTAAGAGGTGATTGAGAATCTGAATGCTCAGCAGCATAGGCCATAAAGTATCTTTGTTGGCACTTGTGAACTGAACTGGGAGAGCACAGCTGGATCTGAACATTAATTCCTCAATAATTGATGATTAATCTATTAAAGTTTAATGGAGAGTTGATAAGTAATGGTCTGGCTGCCATGTCACTTGATTGTAAATATAGCAAGTTGCCTGGAAATACATTTTTTCTTTTGTCCATCAGAAATCAAAAACAGAGGAAGGAGAAAGAAGAAAAGAGAAAGGTAGATGGAGAGAGAAAATACATCTGTGAGAAAAGTTTAGGTCACAGAACCTCTCTGCATCATGGCAAGCGTAAAGCACTACGGGAAGTCTTGGAGAATCGGTCACACAGGTAGACTTCTCATGTGAACATGCCGCGCTTGCACTGGCTTTGTTGTAATTCTGCACAACACAAATCAGCCCTGGTGCATAGCAGAACTGAAGAGGCTTCTGGAGGATGTCAGGCTGAGGATGAAAAACCCATATTCTGAGCACATTTTCAAAGCAGTACACGGGGTTTTAGGCAGAAAAAAAAGACACAGCACCTAACCACTAACAAAACCAAACTGCTTGCAATAAAGTAAGTTTAGTTCTTTATCTCTTTGAGAAGCTGTTGGAGGTGAAGGATTGCACATCTCATTATGAAGCAGCAGTGCCTCAAAAACTTGGGCAAGAGCTGGAGTTGATACTCAAAGCACAGTTTTAGGGAAATCTAGAGAACATATAGCATGTGCACCACTTTTTGCACAAATAGCTAATCCTGTCGTCACAGTTATCACAGTGGCCTCACGTGTTCAGGCACTGTGCTATGTTGTGGCCTTGAATCTTCTTCCAGACAGCAAAACTAGGCTTGCACATGGTTGAAATTCACAAGTGTGGACAAGACTAGTATCTTCCATCACTTTTGATCTTGTGTACTACCGATCCTATACCATTAGAAAATGGGAATTAGGAATACATACCTTGTTTCCATGGCAAAATACCAATAAATATAGTTGTTGCATGTGAGTATTTGTGTCATTGGTTGTTATAAGATGATTTAGAATGTGTTGATCTTTGTAGGGCAGTTTGGGTAGATAAGAGAATTGAAAATCAAATCGTTTATCCTGTGCATCTGATGTATTATGCTGTAAGCTGCCATGTAGGGCAGGATGCCTGGTGTCCGAAAAAGCTGATAAAACTTACACTATGCTTAAGACCTCACCTGCTCTTAGAATCTCTGAATGATACATGTTTGAGGCTGTACATAATTTGAATACTTTTGTTCAGAACAGTAAATTTCTAGTTGTATACCTTTTCACTATGAAGCATTTCATCCATCTTCTTCACTGTTCATTTTCATTCATTCCTGAGAGAGAAAATCGTCTTGTAGTCGAGGCACAGTACTGGTGTGAAGCTATACTCTGGGTCCTGATGGAAAGATGCTTGAACTCAAATAAGTTGTTTAACTTAATGGTGCTTCATTTTCCTCTTTTGTAAAATAATGTCATCCCTGATGCATTGCAGTTTAATTCGCTAATGCCTGAAAAAAAAAATACAAAGGTCATGGAAAGTTAAAACAGCATTCCCAACAGTGATAGAATGATCTAGAGTTGTTGGGCTGATGGAGCTGCTCACCTTATTGCTTCCCAATATATTTAAAAAAGCCACAGTAAGTCTTAGAACAAGCAAATGAATAAGAAAAAAAAATTCATTCCCCTTCATTTCAGAACTAAGAATGGTTCAGCTGAGTTCTCAGACACTTGGATATAAGAGTCAATTTAGATCACATAATCTCTGGCTTACTGAAGAAATTTTATCATCTGTAGGACAATTATACATAGACTGAAAGTGTGATACCGCCAATAGTATTTAAAATGAACACGTTAACAAGAAAAATATTATCAATGATGCTTTATCTCAATTGTTCTAAAAGCTAGCAGGACAATGGAGAAGTCTGAATGACAAGCAAAACCAGCTGAAATTTGACAGATTAGGTTATGATGAAAGCATGAGCCTCTGTAAACATCATAAGAATAGAAAAAAGGAATGTGATTTAGAAGATCATATTTTAATAAAAATAAATATTTTTAAGATATTTATGATTCAGAAAGGCAGAAATTATTATTAATGTATACTTATATCCAAATATATAAGAAAAGAATTTTTAAAGTAAATTTATTTTAAAGTCTATATGACATGATTGCAGTTTATATATGGAAAGAGACATGCTCATCTCAGTGTTGCTGCTGTAACTGATAGAAATCATACGCCAAGTTCTGTTTTATGAGTGTCTGAAGAAGTAGAGAATTTATTTTTCTATTAATCATGTACCTCATAGTTTCTTAAGGTAGAAAGAACAAAATATGTTTGACTGTTGTAAAAGTATAAAAACTACACATGGAGCTATTAATACATATTCAGGCAATGGTTGAAAGAAATATTACTTCAGTTAAACAAAAACAGAGCTCTCAAATAAAATGTCACCCTGGTAATAAGGATAAATATATGTACATTTACCCCTGCTTTAGATATATCAGAGTATTTACCTTGTAAAAATTCCACAAAACCAACTCCATGATAATAACTGTAAGCTGGTGAAAGCATTCCAATCTCTATTTCATACAACACAGTTGGATGCAGCTATACCGTTGATTAAAGCTCCTCCTCCAGCACGTTAGGAAGTGTAGCTCATGTAGCACCAGCACATAGTCACCTGTTTCAATGAGCCTTTGTTTTTAGCATCCTCTTTGGTCTCACTTTAACATTCAGTCTCAGGGAGACCAATGGTCTATCCATCAGACTGAGTCCTAGCCATACTTAGGCTTATTTGGGAACTTCATGCAGTCTGTTTAGGTATAAAGTCTGTATTCAGGTTTTCCCTGAAAGTGCAAGTGTCTTTATTTCTTCTGTTGGCTCAAGCAGTAATAAAGGCTTTAGCCATGAACTGGAGAGCTGGAGCTTGCAGAAATATAAGATCAAGATGGTGGCTGTGTGAGTGGAACAATAACATGCACAAAATTTACTGACTTATGTAAGACAGAGAGGAGGCAAAGGACAGATTCATGGAAGGAAATTTCACGAATTCATGAATACTGTTTTTTTTTTTACCTCAGATCTTTTAACTGAATGCCAAAACCAATAGATTACATTGGACAGACAGAAGGTGGTATGATACAAGGTATCAAGCCTTTTATTTCCACCTGATTAATAATCATCTATTCTTTTAATGACTGTATGTTATGATATTTAGTTTGTATGCAGTGATTCCCATGTTCCACTTATGAATATAACAGTAGCTACATATGTTGCATAACATTAATCATATTTTAAAAAGTGTATGAATCTTCATAATTAAAAATGGCTTTGAAGGAACTTGTTCCAGAAGGACAAGATAAGTGTGTATCAGACTAGTTACATAGCAGTTTGACAAAGTCTGCAACAAAAATCAGTCAAAGGCCAACCAGACTCAGATGCCACTGCTGGAAAAGTAAAATCCATAAACTGGCATCTGGGTTCTTCATCTGCCAAGCTTGTCCCCTGAGTGGATAAATTGTCTGGCTCCTGTGCAGGAACTGACAGGAAAAACAAACCAGAGGGGCCTATGTTTGACACCACCAGTAACAGACTACTGTCAGATATATCTTCAGTGGAGGATGAAGACTTCTCAACTCACACTTATCACCTGTGAGACTGAAAAAATATTTGACTCAATATACACCTGATTTTTTACCTCCCATAGTCTAAAATTCTTATTGTAATGAAACTGTTTGAGCTTTATGTGGTTATCACTAACATTTCCCTTTTTTAATACCTGCTGTTGTATTTTGTATGCCAGAGGCAATGGAGAAGTCTATTGTCTTTATAAAAGTGTGCTTCTGCAGAACTGTTTTTTTCAGAACCTCACTTCTGTGACTGCAAAGCACCGTCTGATAATTTCAACCCACACTTTTTTCATGAGCAGTTATTACCTTTGGGTTTTTTTCCTGTCAGTCTTTACCTCCCTGAACTTCGGCTTGGCACTAGTCTTCTGAGCTGCTTCCCTGTCTGTTTAGCCTTTCCTTTGCTAGGACAAGGGCCCCAGCTCTCTCTTCCCTGCTACAATATAGGGTTTGATTTTCCTCATTGCTGTGCATTATGTGTTCTGGCTCAGATTCGGCTCTCCTGAATGTACATGGTGTGAATAGACAACAGCATTTCAGATGGGTTCTCTGCAATGCCCTGTACAAAGACGTTAATGTCCACCTGTCAAAGAATACAGCTACTGTTTTTTTCCCTTTTTCCCCCTCCAGTACTCTGGTAGGTCAGAGTCATGTTGTGATAGGTAAACAAACACTGGTCGTCATCTTCCTCACTTGCTTAGAATCTGGTAGCTCCTTTGTCTGTCGTACATATTCTTATTAAGTCCTAAGGGTGAGGTTCATGCCCTGTGGGCATTTGAATTTCATCCTTTTCCAACACTTTCAATCTTCTGGATTTGCCAGGCAGGGGAACAGATCAATGCAAGTATTAGACTAGCAGACAGATCATCCTCTGTGTAGGCAATGTTTTGTCAATTTGTATCATCAGCTGTTTTGATAACAAACCAATATTTTTACCAAAATAATTTATACAGCATACAAGCACTTCAAACAGAAGGTTGGCTTTTGGTTTGCCACCATTCAATTCAATAATTTCCTTGTCAGCAAAATCTCCTGCTGTCTCCCTTACAGGTCTTACCCTATTATACCATCTCTTAACTTCTCTAGATACTTATTAATTTTTGATACATGAGCAAATTACATATTTAACTAAGTTCTTATTTAAATCCTATTACGAAAACCTGGGATAAAGGGAAGTGGTTTAAAGTTATTTTGTTGACTGCTAGCAAAGACATGAAACAAATCCTTTTTTCTTTCCAAGAGGAAAATGAGTACAGTGACAAAGATACGGTATTTAATTTGCTTGTCACATTTTACACTCTGACTAGACAAGAAGGTCTGCATCAAGCACTGTTTTATTGCATTAATCTTTCCTGCCCTTATTTTGTAAGGCTGCATGAAATACGGGTCCTCTTCAGCATCCTGTGATTTTCAGTACAGGGGGGCTGTATGAGTGTCCATTTTGTGTCAAGATCCCTTCAGAAAATTTAAGATGAAGGTAACTTAGGAGTGAGAGTTACATGCTTTTCCTCACTTCAAGGAAAAATAATGACATTTAGATATTTGAAAATAAATAAATTAAGTAAGTAAATTAAATTTAAGTAAAATTCAGTGAATGTAATTTAATCAAAATTCTTCTTTTCCCCTTGGACAAAAAAAAAGCTTGTTAAAGAAAACAGTATAATTTTTTACATGTAGAAAGAAATTTTTAGTGTCACTTATGACAGGTTTTGCAGTACAGGCTTTTGTAAGAGAGTAGGACACTGTAATATAGTCTGAATTTTTTCAGTTCAAATTTGCTTTTTAAAATTTTAACAAAAATATTTTGGAAAGAAAAATAGATGTATAAAATATATCTGAGAATTATTATTGATGTGACTTCATTACTTCAGCACATTGTTAATTTCATGCTGCATATTCAATATCATTCATATAATCACTCTGTAGTGAACCATGTAAGTTCTCCTAACACAATACATTAAACCAGCCTTAAAATGTAAGGTGTTAGGAAGGAGGAGTGATACAGATGAAATTATATTATGGCAGGATGTGTTTCAGCATGTCCAATAGTAAGAGGATATGTAAACTGTTATCATTAGACGTGAACTTTCCAAGTCAAAGACCTATTCTCAGTGCTTTATAAAGATCCAAGTGCATTTATGGAACCATACGCATCCATCAGGATAAAATAGGGTTGGGTATGTTGGGTTTTTTTTTTTTTCCCTTCACTTTTCATCTTGGATTGATTAGCTTAAATTGTTTTCTTGCTAAAGCATTTGAATTACTTTCCTCACTTAGGGGAAAAAAAAACCAACACCACCAAACCAAAAAAACCCTTGCAAGTTAACATATTGAAATTGGACAGAGGTTTGCCTGCAGGGTTGCAGAGACAACTGGTTTTTGCTTTAAGATTTATTTCTCCTCCTGCTTACCTTATTTAAGAGTTCCAGTATTAGCATTTATATACTCAGGTATTAAAATCAAGGGCTCTACTTATCTACCCTGTGAAATACCTAATTTGTTTAGCTTCAGTGCACAGAAGCCAGGAGAGTTAACACATGGCTCTCATATAAGTCTTACATCTTATGACAACACAAAGCACCTCTTGGATGTTAATACACTGTGGGGTTTTAAACCTCATGCATTTTTCAAATATGACCTGAAAACAAAATTCTGCTTCTTATAGTTTTAAACACTCAATTTCTTTGAAATTTTTAAGTTAAAAATGGCTAGAACGTTATTTCAAATGACAATGAAACACCTGCCCATACGTTCTTAGAAATAACTTGTTCTCTGTAAAATATTTAAACTACTTTCTAATGTTAATGTTGACTTTTCATTTTATTAGAAAAGTTAAGATGCTAGAATTTTTATACATTAGACAGACAAAGCTTCCTCCCTATTTAAGGTTTACTACTTTTGTTCTAAAATCTTGGGTTTTATCAAGTTATTTTTGTCATAAATTGTGAAACTAGGGCCATAAGGAAGAGATGAAGGGTTGAAATGAGCAAATTAATAGCTGCCTCAGATACCTTTTGAGTGTCTAGTAGAAAAAAATAGGGCTTCAAAATATTAAAGGCTCTTTTAATCCAAACTATTAAAAATACACAGGTAAAAAAGTCATGGGGTTTAATTTTCAGATGGTTTAGAGTGTGATTTAGTTAAAGCCCAAAAAGCATTTATTTAAGGCACTAATTTATTTTATATAAGTAATGGTCAGGCCATGAAATATTTCTCTGGGTTTATTCCAGGAATATTCGCAGCTATATACAAAAATGTTCAGCAGTTGCACCACCCATTTTGCCTATGGTTTCTGTCTCCAAAGAAGGTAGAAAAATTCATTGTCTTAGAACTGAAAGTTGCCAAGCAGACCTTCCTTAGGGAATCATCTTCATTACTGTCATTCTTAGAAGCTCAAGTCATGGGCCAATACTCCCTGGTGCTAGTCACTGTACAAACAAATTATGTATAGCTGTGTTTTTTCTATAATGCCAGCCAAGACCAAATTAATGAAAATAAACAACTGTAGCTGTATCTGCTGCAGACTAAATGCTAGAGTACTAACATTGTCAGTCTTCTGAAGGAATTAATGCATGGAATAAGTAAAATGATACAGTGAATTTAGTAGTGTAGAAGTTCTGGTTTCTAGACAACAGGGCAAAGTGGCAACTTCTACTTCTTAACCTTGCTATAAACTACCTTGAATTTTATTGTTTCTATTAATCCTGCTCCTTCAGGTTTTTTCTGAGTGATTGTGACTTTCAGGGTAGGTTCATAGATGAATGCAGGCTAATTTTCTGTGACTGTCCTGACAGCACTAGGGAGGAACCACTTAAGTGTCTGAAGCCACTATCCTGCCCTGCTCCCTGCTGGAGGGAGTAGAGGAGGTGTCCCCAGAAAGTCAGCTTTAGCTAGTCAGATCATGCATAGTGGTTTATGGCTCATACAGTTTGTGATGAAGCAGAAGATGACACCTGATGTCATCTTTAAAATACAGTTGAAGTTTATTTGAAAGAAAGCTATAGAGCACAATTTAAGAAAGACTCTGTGTTCTCCCTGAGTTTATAATGATGAAAAGAAATCAGAACAAAAGCATAAAAAGATTGAATTATAGCAGGTAATTCAAACAAAATGCTTACTATGCTAATCCGGTCTGCCACACCCACTCAGTCTGAATGATAGTTTATTTAATAAGCAGTCTTATTGAAGTGGCTTGCTTAGCCATTGTGTAAGTGCTATTCTGTAGGAGGAAGAGTTGCAGAATCCAGCAGGTGATGAGCACAATGTAATGTTTAATCCTTACAGCTTGCTAGTAGCTGAATTTTTGGCTACATCCAAAGATGCTCAGATATGTTTTGGAAGGAATATGAATTTTCTACGAACTTGATGGTCTTTTTCACCTTCCTCCAAAAACATTTAACTTACATAATCTGCAGAAGCTATTTACTCAGAAAATTGCGCATAATGGTTACTTAGTTACCTTTCTGGTGGTGTGTGGGGTTTTTTTTGTTGTTTTTTTTTTTTTTTTAATTTTGGCAGACATGAGAAGCTACCAAACCAAAGGTAGCTTTAACATGCTCATTGAAAGATTTGTAATATAAAATAGATGCTCTTATTCCCTAAGCAGTCATATAGGTAAGTACACAAACAGTGCATTCAGGTATAGATACACATTTAGAAGCAAAGACCCTGCCCAATGGATTCCTGCAGATAAATTCTTCAGGGCACAAAGATGTCTAATAGGTTCTTGTAGATAGATAAGAGCAAACACATTTATTGTGAACTAAGTGCTTACCCTCTTATCTAATGTTATCTCTGAGATGCTTGTGCCATTTTGCTTGTTTGCCTTCTCCCCAATGATGTATTCATTTAGTGTAAAAGCACACCTCCCATGATGATAATTGAGAAAATAGAGATGAGGAGGAATTCCATGCACAGACTTTGTCATGTCTCCTGAAAACTATGTCAAAATCAACGATGTCATGTACCATAGCAGCAGATGGAAAAGGGCTTTCCAAGTCCTGAGTAAGATAAATGCCATTATGTTTTGTCCAGGAAATAGCTGTGCCAGCATGCCAAAGAAAAGCTTTGTTTTGATGGCTAAGGAATATTTTGAAAATTTGCATAGAAAAATAGTTTTTACTTCCAAATGAACAAACATCTAAAGCAGAGGACAAGAGCTTTGAATAGCAGAAGATCTTATTAGGTAAATTTATGAAAAAACTGTGAAAAGTTATAACAATAATATGTACCCTTCAATACATTCTGCTCAGTGAATATGTAAGTGCCTTTGAATCATTTATACCTACATGCAGGAAACTGATAAATTTTGAACAAATTTAATTGAAATCACCCCTGGAGTGAGTCTGAAGGAAGGATTAAATTTAATGGTCTCACAGAGTGTCGTACCGGAGCACTAGACTGCTATCTCTGAAGTCTATATTTTTCCCAATAAAAGATTCTAAACCTCAATCAGCACATGAATGTGAGTTTAATCACATCTCAGAAATGAAAATCACTTTACTTTGCCCTTTAATGAGACTTAAGGAAGATGTTCAGGCAGACAAATCACAAAGTTTAGTTTCATTTTAATGGTGTGATACAAAGATACAGGATTCTTTCCCTTATGATTCTAAGTGGTTTGTTGTTTTGTATTTCAAGTAATATGCCACAGAATTATTTAAAAAATGTGAATGGAGATGAACATTATTGGCCATTTTTGACATTTCATTGAACCTGCATCACTGTCATTGGAATGTCATGGTTGTATCTGGGTGGAGATAGATTTTCAAACACGTTTTTGTCTTTATCATTGTAGTCTTAAAGATCTAACTATACACGGTCTCATTCTATATTCCCCATTGTGTAGTCTTTTATTTCTGGCAGCAGCTTTAGACGGTTTGTAGCAGAGCACTGCAGTATTGTAGTGGAGTATTGTAGGTTCACTTCTATTGGAACATGGAAGAATCCAGTACCATATGAACATTTTAATGTTAGAGGGAAATATGTTCTTTTCTATTATTAGTAGTATTTCTAACCCTGTTGTTCTTCTGAATTGTTTCCTGTGTGATTGTCCTTTAAAGTAAATTTTTCACAGCTAATAACTTACTGTATTCATGTCTTTGGTGTCCAGTATGAAACCCTGTAATCATGTTTGCAAATGCACTATGGAAGCATAGAGGAAGCTGATGTCTGTGGGAAGAGTGTTTTGACCATTTAGGTAGCCTATACTTTGAGTTCTGTATTTTCTGGAACAACTAACTACTCTGCTATATTAGACTGTAGTCATGGGGAACACCCAAAAGAGCAATTTTTGCACTCAACTTCTCTTGTATTGCAATCCCACTTCTTTTACAAAAGTATTGTGAAGATAAATTAATTAATCTATGCCAAATTAAGATAAATTAATTTATGTAGTGAGGAATGCCACGGAAAATGCTCATGAGGAAAGTAATAATTCTATATTCAAGAAGGGCTTGAGTTAAAGCTGTGTGAAGAATTGATTTTTCACTTCATTGGCTGACCTGAAAAATTGTGGAAAAATCAATTTTGGACCAACCTGAAATGATTTTCTCTCATTTTTCTCACGGGAACAAAAGATGGGAAGTAATATATATGTTCTAGAACATAAAGATGGGAAGTAATACATACGTTTTGGCTGAAACAAAATATTTAATTTTATAATTAAAGAGAAATAATTTATTGTCATCTTAATTATTCATATATTTTAAACAGATTGCAGGTAGGTAGTAAGAAAATCATCCCTTCAAGCTTAACTTTGGACAGTTTATTTTGAAAATAAAATAGCAAGTGTTGGGGGGTTGTTTGTTTCTTTTTAAACCCCCTCCCTCCCTTCATTGGTGAAATGCCATTGTGGGTGAAAAAAAATATGTGTAAACTGGGATCTGCATCATAACTGTGATGAATCAGGGTTTGTGGACATGCAGATGGCTGTACTGGATAAAGCACAAAAATAACCTTTTCTTTCAGACATAGACCAGTACTTCAGCACCTTCTGCTTTAACCTTCAACATTTTGAATATTCATGCTTCCCTTTTTCACAGTCTATTTCAATGTTTAGGTGTTGCTTGGGTAGTTGCATGTTCTTCTGAACCATGTCTGATCAGAGCATTTGCCACTTCAGTATAAATACTTCAATGGCCATTAGTCAAAAGTTAGTTCTCTGTGTCATAATAGTAAAGATATTCTATATATAATAAAATAACACCAAACTCAGTTGCTGGCACACAGCAATTGCCCTATCCAGTTATCTAAACAGTCTTGTGTAAGGTTGCTGGTCAACCAATAACTCTGTCAGGGTGAATTTGGCACACACTGCTAGATGATGCATGTACTTGCCGCATGTCCTCTATATCACACACGTTTAGCAGTATGGACAAGGAATAGAATCAGGACAACTTCAGTCCAGAGAATTTCAACCCCCAGCTGTTGTTCCTCTCTCTCACTGCTCTGGTTTCAATTAAATACTGTACATATGATGAGAAGTATACCTTAAACAATAGGTGGGCAACACAAAACACTGAAGAGCTGCTATTAAATAAACATTATTTTAATTTTTTGCCAGTGACTATGTAAGATATACTACCAGAATACATGCCAGGTAGATAAAATTAAACAGCACAGGCAACAGGGTGTAAGAACTCCAAAAATACACCTGTTTCAAAAAATATGACCTACTGTAGCTTTTCCTGTGGGTGGTTATTAAAACATTTTTGAGTCTTGTTATCTCCTTTTCAAATTAGGTGCCAGCATCACAGACTTTCAGATTATCTGCTTTTTGGTGTAAGAGAATTTTTTCTAACACTTGGAAAAATAGTGGCTTCATTACTGAAGTTCTCCACTGAAAGAAAGGGGACATATTTTAAGGACTTCTAGAATAACCTTATTTCACTGTTACCAATGTTTATACATATGACACATAAACATAAGGTATTGTTACAAGTGTGTGTATATGTGTTCATTTTCTTCAGTCCTGTCACCTTTCATTGCAGTATTTTGCAACAGACAAATTAGCAGTTTGGATTTTCTCCTTCAGCCTTACTTGTAAAGGGGAGGCAAGATTTAAATTACTTTAATACATGTATTTTTTCTTGAGAAATATTTCTTACTCAATATTATTCTCTACATTATTGCTCAATTTGAACTCCAGTATGTATAGATGCGGATTGGGTTTAACTCATCAGTTGGAGATGAAGAGCTGTGAAAAAGTCTGTTAAGCACCTCCACTCCTGGAATTCTTGATACACAAGAATCCTTGCAACGAGAAATCACATCTACTTTGAGTAGCAGAATCTGTATGGCTGTACTTTGATTTGGAAGTTTACCAAGTTACCACACCTCTTATTCCCATAACCAGGGCTTCACAGTGTTCAATCTCTGACTTCACCAGCCCCCTCCCTCCCCCAGTGCCAGATACAGCCTAGTTAGTACCAGTGTGTTGTGTAATCCGTGCGGTCTTCACGTCTTGAAGAGCCACAGTTAAACTGCAAGTCCTAACTTATTTCTTTTGTAAGTGCTTGTCTACACAGACCGCACGTGAGGTGAAATTAACTTCAAGATTCTAAATATTTATATTTTAAACTGGACATAGGCTGCATGTTATAGTCTGAATCAGATTCATGGTATTTGCTACAGTTCTATGATATGCACAGGAACAGAAAATAATTTGTTTAATGATATGGAAGAATTACTGGGAAAAATATGTTTCCAATGATCTGGAATCCAGTAATATAGAGAATAATTCCAAAGATTATGCTTGTATCGGTACTGATTTGACTTTACTATCGTTACGGCCTGTTGAACTGAAAAGGCAGAGAACCACCTGGACTGAGCTCTGATTTCTTTAGGACAATAAGACTACAGCATAAAAGTTAAGTAAATCATCTTTATTAACATTCACTATAATGGAGTTTAGGAGATTTCCTTTATCCCCATCTTTTTTTTTTTTTTCTTTTTTTTTTTTTCAGGGGATGAACTAGAGAAATCTCAGAGTGAAGAGCTGGAAGAGTTTTTAGAGCAAACTGGTTATATGAATAATACATCGTCACTAGAATAAGTGGAATTAATCAAAGAGTTTAAAAAGAGCTTGGATTTTAAAAATAAAAGCTACTGATGTGAGCTATCTATTTCTTAGACTGAACTGACTATTACAAGAAAAGGTATCAAGGTGGAGGCCAGTCATTAAAAATAACACCAAGAATTCAGGGATCTTCTGATCATTCTGCAGAAGAATAAGTATGGACATCTGAGTTCCATACAGGCAAATTGGCAATCAGCAAAAATGCCCCTACAGATAAACCACAGGTTATGGGATGTTGCGTGGGTGAACCAAGTCAAATATCTCTGTTGTCTGGTTTATCATTGTCAGAGACAAGATACAGGGCAAATGGGGAAAGGTCCATATCTCCATTGGCAGGTCATTCCTCTGTATCTCTGGCCTAAGAACTGATTTGTCCCTATAAGGCTTTAGACCAATTAAGATTAAAAGGTAAATAGTTTCCTAGACTGAACTATGACTTATTCTGGGGATTGTCTCCAAATCAGTCCACCATCATAATGAAGATGAAAAATTAGCAATGTCTGATGTCAAAGGAAGAAGTGTGAATATATAGATGGGCTAGGAGAAAGTGTTGTCTTCTGAAAGTACAAAACCTTTAAAAAAATCCTGAGGAACCTCCCACAGACCATGGGAATACAAAGGAGAAAACAAATGTCCTAAAATTTAGGACTGTGATTCTAACCAGCTGATGCATGAAGGAATTTTGATTACTAGGGAGAATACGATTAATTTGAACAATATAAATATATTTTAGTACTGAAACTGTAACAAGCATCCCGAACTTTGCAGTCCAATGCAATTATTTAATTTCAAAGACTGCAAATAATTTTTCAGTATAATCAGATTTACCACTAGCTCCACTCTCAAGCCACCAAAAATCACAAGCCAAACATGTTCTTTTCGAAACTAGCTAGTTGGGATTTTATGGTTTGCTGAATTGAAAACCATAATGTTTAAAGTTCCTTTATTCCTAAAGCAATTTAACTTCTATGCAATGATTTTCTACAAAGCCAATCCAGTATTTCATGTGAGTTCCTACAGAGATCACTAATTGTCTATGAGCTAACATTTACACAAATAATTATAATAAAAAAATTAGGTGGTGGTTTACTGAAGGTTATAATGGGATAAGTTGAAAGAACCTCAGAATTGTCTTTAATTGGGTTCAGGAATAATAATCTTAGCAGACTCACTTCTCTTTATTTGATGCACTGGCTTAAGAGTTGGAAAAACTTACTTACACTGACAGGTTGACCTCGATTGTCAATATAAATTGTTTTGGCCATTTCTTTTGATCACCTTAGACTTTCTTCCCTTAGACTTTCAGATGACAAATGATAATCAGACTGAGGAACAGACTTATCACTTACCCTGGCACATGGTTTATTTCTAAAGTGTTCAGAAAATAAGTTCTATTTCTAAGATCATTCTGTATCAACATTGTATAGATTCCTACACTTTTAAAGCATACAGTCATAAGCTCTTATTCACACTTAATGTAAATAACTGAATTGTCACTTTAGCTTCTTTTCCATTAGAACTTTTAAGAGTTTGGTTCTGGTGGCCTTCATATGCTTAATGCTAAGTTTTAATTAACATCATACCTTATGAAACCACAATTCTAGTAATTTCCATGCAAGACAACAATAATACATAAATTACATCTTGAAGCATGGTAGCATTCTATGTGTAGAATTTGAAGAGAAACAGCTGTAGCACTTTTAACTTAATATTGTAAAAAAATAGAATTTTTACATATTCTTTTTTTTCCAGCTTCATAGGAAAAATCTTGGGGGAAGCTGACAAGTAAAAAATACTTGCATGATCTTGTATTCTTCCAGCTAACAGAGGTCTAGAACATTTGAAAAAGAAATGGAATAACTTCATTCATCAAGAGCTATTAAACTTTTGTTTGGACCTCACAGTCTGTTTTCTTTGACAAGCTAATTTCAGCATGAAAAGGACCTCAAAGCCTCGTCAAATAAATAAGCAAATAAAGGGAACTGTAGCTTTTTTAGTGTTTTTCAGGTCTAATCATACTTAAGGGAAACTTAAGCTTTTTTACTGAAAAAGTCATCTGTCATGAAGCATGAGGTCTGAAGGAGCTTTTGAAGCAGGAAAGAAAGTGTCAAGCCTATGGAGGAGAGATTTCTTTCAGGGAGAAGGTTGTGGGATCAGTCTTGTTCTACTAAACCCGTAGTCTCTCCAGCGTCATTCATCCTTAATTTCTCTTCATCCTGTAAAAGTCAAAGGATCTTGGCTACTTTCAACATCTAGAGGACCACTGAAAAGTTATTTTGAAAACTGACACTACAACAAGCAGTACACTGGTATTCAAACCTAAACGAAGTTAAATAATTTTGTTCACAAGTCTGTTCTCATATGTTTTATATAACTCTGAACAACATTTTTATTCTTGTACTAGTATCTAAACATCTTTTCTCTGTCATTACTATCTTTCACATTTCCTTCTCTGTGATTCCAACCTTAATCACAGTTTATAACAAAAAGACATTGGTTTTGTTCCTTATGGGATTTTTTAAAATTTTTTTATCCCCTTCTCCCACTCCTTGACATTATACTGGTATGTGTGCACACTCGACACATAATATGGTTGTCCTCTCGTGGTCTTACCCACTCAAACAAATCAAAGCTAAGCCCCTCTTTAACTCTACTGTGTCCCTTCTTGGCTCTACAGCAATGTCCTCTCAGCACCTGCAGTGTAGTTGAGAAGTACATCAAGGCTACATCTTTTATAGGAAAGGGCTTACTCTAGATTATACACTTGTTAAAAATGAAAGCCTTCAGTCTCTAGAAACTAAATTACTCCAAAATCGCAGTAGCAATTTTGCCCCCACCCATGCCCTTGCACAATTACCAACCATATCCAACATGAAAGGGTGGGTGGGGTTAGAACAGATTATTGCAAAATTCCCATGAAAAAAATTCATATGAAACTACCCAGTCTTGAAGCAGCAGATGAAAAGTATTCACTCTGGATAGGTTCGTTAGGTTTTTTTCTTGGTTTGTTCTTTCCTTTCTTTTTTTTTTTTCCTTAAATTGCCCTTTGTGGTCATGGCTTGGGGCTTGTGTTAAAAAATTGAGAACTTAACTTTTGCAACTTCATTTTTACGTTACAGTAACAGATATTGTTATAAACACAGTTGCCCTCTAACTGAGGGGTTAGTGAGCCCAGTAGAAAAAGTGCAGTTAGCACAGAAACACAATAAATTCCAAATGCATTACTTCTTCCCTTCTCCTTTCCAAATACAAAACATTCAACTGCATCGGTTTCTTTGATTTTTTTTTTTTTTTTTTTTTACAACAGGGCTCGGTTTCTAAATGCAATGTGCCCCAGGTTACTTTGTAAGTTTTCTTGGCCTGTGATCAGGAGCACACCTGACAGATGTAGACTACCTCTCCTGTCACCTTCATGTAATCCTTCATGTTTTGTATCAAAGAATTCCTCCAGCAGTTGAAAGCAAATTTATCCTCAAAGGTATTTATGACAAATACAATAATTCCTTTTAATGCAGGGACTGTTTAATCCATGAACCTATTAAGTACAGTATACCTCCAGCAAACACCCATTACTTCTCATTACCATATTGCACTTAAAAATACAATTAATCCTTTAATAGGAATCTAAAATTCATAGTTTCCTCTATGCAGCACCTCTGCCGATAGTAATCTGCAGAAAGTGGTATCCAAAAGTTAATTAAGAGCAAAGTGTTCTTACATACTAGGTTTCCTGTTCAGACATACAATGGCTTGATGTTATTGGTGCTTTCCCTGATTAAAAGGATTTACAATACATAGTTTTGGGAAAGAAGCTCTATAATTGCTGCTAATTGCCTTCATTTTTTGACGGTTGGATATATTTCACATGCATCTTGTTTAACCGTGCTAGGTATTTTCCAAGCATATATATTAAACTTTTCCTTTTATTAATTCAGAAGCCAACTACAAGTTTCTTTTATTCCTTACTGATTACTCCCCAGACTATTTTGGTAGTCATTCCATAGTCAATGATAATTACACTTAAATAGAGAATAAAAATAAATTTGCAGGCTTATGGCTCAGAAAATATGGTCTGTATTCTTACTTGCACAGCTGATTTGCTATGTCATTGAGCATGCCAGGGAAGGTCACAGCTGCTTTTCTCCCTGTCTATCGCTGGAAAATGTTTGCTTTTTAAAATATATCTTTTTTTGTTTGCTTAATTAGAGCTAATCAAGAATAATCACAAAAATGTTGTTAGAAAATTAATATTGCAAATAACACAAATATTGAAGCCATCATATGACTTATCTGATTACAAATTCTATGTAGGATATTTTCTTTGGTTATCCTGGCTCCTTGAGGAAGGCACCACTTGGTCCCAGCTCAGCTTCCATTTACAGTTGAGCTGCCTCATGCTGTTTTTGTCTGTGTTTTTGACTGGACTAGAGCAAATATAACAGTTGATACTGAAGAAATCACTTGTGAGGTGTCCCAAAAATAAATCTAGGTAGTGAAGGCCTACTTTTCGACCATCACTCTCCTTGACCTGAATCAGGAACCTACTCTATGAGTATAGTGCTCAGCATATACGTGGCTGTTGGAGATTACGTTCTCTTCTGCTGAAGCGGTTTTACCATGAACATAATGACCATATGGAGTCAGGACTTGTTGGGTTTCTAGTGTCCACCTCTAGGAACAAAGTTACAAGCAGTCTAAGACTCATAGGCTTCAGTTGCACAGGGAAGATACACTAATAAGGATCTCTGTGGTATCTTGGAGTTGGATTTCAGAATCCCATAGCCTGCAGCAGTTTTGCCAAGTGTGATAGAAGACTCTAGAGTATACTACTGAGCATTGCATTACAATAGGAATGGACCTGTGGAACAACTAGTGCCAAGAACTCAGAGTCCATGTTACAGAGATGTTTTTGGGAGGGGAGAGTTACTTCAGACTGACTTTAGACTGTCTTCTGAGCTGGACCTATTGGCAGCTGGAGGTCATATTCCAAATTAGGTTCATTTGAAATGTCTAGTTTGTGTGCTCTGAGCCTGCTCTGTGAGGTATGAGGTGGCAGTAGGGACATTGATTTTAAAGCATATTTTTGACCCTAGCTAGAAAAAGAGAAAATGTACTTAATTTCAATGTACACTTTTTCTTTCACTGTTATTGTTTTCCTAAGAATATTCTAGATTACATTCAGGGTACTTACTCACTGCTCTCTGTAATACAAAAAGAAATAGCAAAACATGCACAACATAATCAGTTAATGTTGTTCATTATAATTTTGAGATTCCAAGATAAATGGCACCATAGAAAGGTTATTTCTGCTGTCTATGATTCCTAACATCACAGTACTCATCTGGTTTTATTTTTGTTAGTTTTCAGTCTGAGACTCCAGCAACATTCAGATGTATTGCTCTCTTTAGGAATATGTGATTTATTATGAAAATAGGCTCTTAGCAGCAAACATCCTAAATTCTGAAAGTTGGTGGGTTGGGGTTTTTTGTTTGTTTGTTTGTTTGTTTGTTTTAATGTTAAGAGCCAGGTATATATGAAACACGTATGACTAGCTGATTTGGCCTCTGTATTTTAAAAAGCTGTCCTGAAAACCTTCAGTATTTGTCAAGATCTGCTACCATTTACCAGTTTTCAAGACACATTTGTTAAAACGTGTTTTCACCTGTTTTGTCAATGTTTTTCATTTTTTTTACCATGTATAATACATCTTTGCAGAGACATAGCTTGTACAATTAATTTTAATTGAATTTCTACAAGCATCAAGATATAAAACTTAAAATTTCAAAATTCTAAGTGTAATGTAACTGTGTCTAAGTACAGATTTTAACAGTGAATCTTATTTAACTAAGAATTGGCACAAACATGCTTTGTAGTCCTATGAATTTTTTTATCCTCAACATTAAAATCTTCTCATGTTTAACAAATTTGTTTCCACCTATGCAATGTAATAATCCTACTTCACTTTTGATTTTATAGAAGGAACACACAGATACTAATTCATATCTGATTTAAATGAACATGTTCATGCTAGTTGAGATATTCAGTTAGATTTCAGTCTCTCCTGAATTATCTGAGTGAGAATACTTCTCATAAAGATGTTGATGTGGGAGGTTTTCCCTTTAGCAACTTTACATACAAATTAGATATATATGTGTCTGAGGAAAAAATAATAAAAATATCAAGAATTAACCTTATAAATTATTTTGGAACTAAAAATCTCCCACAGTTGTTGTTAAGTATGAATCTATACTATCCAGTAGAAAAAAATGACAGGTAAAATATCTATACCCTTCATTAGTTTGCAAAGGAGCAAAAATATTAACAAAAAAAAAAAGTACTATTTAATCATTTCTTCATATTTATGGTCAGTAAAACACCAGTATTTGTGAATGTTGTTATTAAAAACAATAATCCTGCAGCCTTAATTCAACAAAACCTCTATGTTATGCGTATTTTTATATTTTTGTACTGTATTTTCTTTTTTTTTAACTTCTTAGCTAAGTCCTTGTGATTTGACTCACACATGGAATTTACCTTCATTGTAAAAATAAAAGGTAAGGAATAGGATCAGACTCAGGCACTGTCATGCCCTGTGCTAGCATTAACACTATCTTAACTTTGTGAGAAATTGTTTATAGATTTCTTAATGTGAAGCTCCCTTTTAATCAATGGGGTTGCAGTATTAAGTGAGATTTATACTCTCACCTTTACAGTCAATAGTGCAGGATACATAGGTGATTTTTATGTGGATTTTTTTTTTTTTTCCCCCCTGGCAGAAGAGGAAATATACACAATGAAAAGGGCATAATTTCTTTATTTTTAGTTGTGAAGAAATAGGTCTAAAAACTATTTGTAAGATTAGAAGTGTTGTTTTGTAAGCATATTTGGCCTCAGCTGCTCTTGAAAAGTATCCTCAAATGAATCACAGAGACATCTAAATTTGCTATTTACCAGCGGATAATCGACTTTGTTTTAAATGTGGCTGTGTAACTTCTACTTATTTTTAAGTTACTGTATAGTGCTTCAAAACTATGTCAGATGAGTATGTTGGTGAGGAGGAAGAGATGTTATTTATACTGTTCTCAGCCAGGACTGAGATTTTTTCCCCCCGAAATCTGCATAACAAATTTTTAGAACGATTCAGAACAAGAAGAAACAGTAAAAGCATATTATGGTGATAAGCCTGCTCTGTAGGACCCAAGTTCTACAGTGATACTGCAATACAGTATGGTTTACACATGCAAATAGACTTGCCTTTTGGAGTGGATTTATCTTGGTATGTGTCAGTTCAGAAGCTAATTCACAAGCAGATACTGATATTGACAGAAAGCAGCAAAATAAAAGAGAAAAAATTCTTCCTCAATCTTCACTTCATTAGAAAGAACAGCTTCACTCTTTCATCGTCCTCCATATTTCCTAACACTGATCATTCCCCTTGCTTCCATTTAGACTCCCTCCTCTTGATCCACAACTTCTTTAAGGTTTTTGTGCATATTTTATGGAAAAAGACTGTTATTTCTGCATCTCACTAAAATGTTTCAATTTTTTTTGTTGCAAAATGAAACTGATGGTTTACTTTCAACTTTTCACTCTTAAGTCTTACATGTGCTTAACTGCAAGTTAGGCAGTCAACCCACCTCCTGTATTTCTTTAATTCATCTTTTTTGTTGCTGCAGACCCATATCCAGACTCAGTAGCCTGACACCTAATGTTTATGGGGTCATGACTAAGTGAGAGCAGAATGAGTTGTGGATCTATGAAGGTTTTATCTGGTAGAAACCAAAGTGGGAAAGAACAGCAGTATTTAAAGGCAGTTTTTCTGTTTAAACAGAAATAGGTCTGGCAGAGACAATACTGCTGTTCACCCAGATATTCCCCCTCATGGATTTGTTGAGTTTATTGTTCTAATTGTAGAGTTTTGCATTTGCCCTTATTGTTTACACATGGCTTTTTCTTCTCCAACTTGATAAGACTGTTTCAAATTCTAATCCTGTCCTCCAATGTCTTTGCATCTCTCCCAGTTTGGTGTCAACTGTAGACTTAATAGGCTTATTCTCTGTGCTATCATTCAAAATTTTAATGAAAATATTGAATCATATTAGATTAAGACAGGCTCCTGAAGAGCCCAATTTGATAAATCTCTCCAGTTTGACAGTGAGACACTGATAATTATTCTCTGTGTGGTTTTCCAACTAGTTACACTCACCCAACAGCAGTATCATCTAGTTTATATTTCCATGGCTTACTTATCAAAATATGTGCAACAATGTCAAAAGCCTTACTAAAGTCAGCATGTGTGACATACTTCCCCTCATCCACAAGTCCTGTTAAGTTTTCATAGAAACTAATTAGATTGGTTTGACATGATTTATTCTTAAAGAATCTGTGTAGGCTGCTTCTTATTCTTATTTTTAAGGCTCTTAGAAGTGTTTTATTATTTTTTCTTGTTGTTTTTCAGAAATCAGGTTTATATTACATTTGTTTATATAATTTTGACAAGTTTGCTGACAAAGTTGATGTTAATATGGCTGAGAATAAGGCTTGCCTATTTCTAGTGCTACTCAAAATAGATATAACTTTATCCAGGAGAGATTTCTTACACATATGCCTCCGTAGTTGTAAATCCATCTATGCTAGTTTTGGCTGGGATAGAGTTAATTTTCTTCACAGTAGCTACTATGGGGCTGTGTTTTGGATTTGTTTTGCAAACAGTATTGATAACACAGGGATGTTTTGGTTACTACTGAGCAGTGCTGACACAGTCAAGACCTTTTCTGCTTCTTGTACCACTTCACCAGCGAGTGGGCTGAGGGTGCACAAGAAGTTGGGAGGGGACACAGCCGGGACAGCTGACCCCAACTGACCAAAGGGATATTCCATACTATATGATGTCATACTCAGCATATAAAGCTGGGGGAACAAGAAGGAATAACGTTCAGTGTGATGGCGTTTGTCCTCCCAAATCACTGTTACACGTGATGGATCCCCACTTTCCTGGAGATGGCTGAACACCTGCCTGGCAACGAGAAGTGGTGAATGAATTTCTTCTTTTGTTTTGCCTGCATGCACAGCTTTTCCTTTACATATTAAACTGTCTTCATCTCAACTGATGAGTTTTCTCACATTTATCCTTTCAATTCTCTCTCCCATCCTGCTGTGGGGGGAGTGAGCGAGTGGCTGTGTGGTGCTTAGTCGCTGTCTGATATTAAACCATCACGCCATCCAAAGCCCTCTCACTATTTTCATTTTTCCCACCATGTATGTTTTTCTCTTTTATATCTTTCTGAAAGTTCAAGGTTAGCAGAATGACAGCATATTTCTCTGTCCACCTTGCAAAAGTTCTTGGATGCTTTTGATGATTTTCACACCTTTTATTTTCACGAATGGGACCATTATCAGAACAAAAAGAAAGCTATGTCCCCCTCTGCCTTTCTAGGTTATTTTATCTGCCTTTCTCTCTCCCACCATCTTCCAACAACACCAACCCCCTCACCACCACCCCC
>NW_010234007.1:4412-6317 GCF_000690775.1 Eurypyga helias | reverse complement strand
GGCGGTGTGGGGCAGGGGAGCCGGGGGAGAGGTGGCGTTTGGGAGATGGTGGCGTTGCCGCACTGCCCGGAGAGCAGGGCAGAAGCTGCTGCATCATTGTTTGGTCAAATCAGTTCTTTCTTGCCAAGAAAAAGATAAATAAAAAATCCTCAGGTAACTGCATCGAGGGCTGAAACAGAGACGTTGGCAGGACTGCAGCCACGGGAGGGGAGACATCATCCTGCCGGTGATTTATCACCCTGAGTGTGGCTCCAAGGTTTTGCCTGCATGTTCGGCGTGGCTTTTCTCATTCACTCGTTTTATTCAGTCTTTTCCTGTGGCAGACCTCAGAGAGGCCTCTCTCCTCTCCACGCCCTTAGGGGTCAGTGTCAAACGCTACTTGGGCTGCCACGGATAGCCTGCACCGCACCAGCTCCCTGTGTGCATCGGGGATGTGGTGCTCCCGGGCTCTGGATCACCACGCGGGGACCCTGCCGATGCAGGTTGGTCAGGAGCAGTGGCGCAAGGTCCAGGCACACCATGGACCTTCTCTCTGCCAACCCTCTGAGCCCACCTCCCACCTCTCAGCATTGCCCAGAGTGGCCCCAAGCTGCGGAAATGACCCCTTTCTGCCTGCCCAGCAGCCACACCAGGGCATCCTTCCTGGGCAAAAAAACATCTGGAAAGGTGGAAATCAACCCTTCTCCCCATGGTTTTAGCCCAAAGTGACCTCCCTGTAGGTCTCTGCTTGGTGTTCACAGCTCCTAACCACATTCTAGGTATCTGCAGGTTGGGTAGGTTGACGGGCACTATCCTGGTAATTGGGCAGGTTGTTACTCTGTAAAACAGAAAGTTCTCTCTGATTCTTCGTCTTCACTTCTGCTTTTAATTACTGTTGTTATTTCGTTCAAGATCCACTTCTGCTTTTAATTACTGTTGTTGTTATTTCATTCAAGATACTGTAGCTTTTTATGCAAACGGGGTCTTAGGAATTCATCTGACTCCACTTTGGTTTTTGTTTTGTCGTTTTTCAATAAAATGGGAGAGATAAAAGCCCAGCACAGCATAAAAAATTCAGCAAAGCTCATTGATTGGAATAACCAGGATGCAAAGCAGAGTGCTCACAATGGGTGTCGTGCTCTGACCTATAAACCATAACCTTTTGTTCACTGGATTAGACAGCAGGCATGGGAAAAAACACATTTGAAGTCTGAACACATAGACTGCAAAATAATTAAGGCCCTTCTTCAAATGCTGCATAATACATTTCTCTATCAGCTCCTGCTGCAGGACTCAGGAAAACAACATTCATCTAGGCAAAAGGCATGGCACTTCGTGTCAGCTCAGACCAGTCAGCTCCAGAGTGTCTGACACTAACCCACAGAAACATGAGCATCCGGGGCAACGAACAGAGCAGGTCTTCCACCCTCTGCACCGGGCTCCACAACCTCCTCGCGGGGTAAAAGCAAAGCACCCAAACCGGAGCTCTGCCCCGGTGCCACAGGGCCAACATACCCGGCAGGAGCTGCCACCTACCCAACGTCTCACCAACCCTCTGCTCCAGAAGTGCCAGGGATGGTCCAGACTCTTCCTGAAAGGACCTGCCCAGCTCCAAGGTGGGTCAGGGCACTCAGTGGGGGAGGGAAGAGAAGCATGGACGCTGGGAGGATTGAGGGGAAGGGTGAAGCAGTGCTTGTGGAGGAAAGATGCAAAGAGAAGATAGGCTGGGGAGAGGTGATGTGGGGTGTCTCGGAGAGGGGGTGCTGGCAGAGCAGCCCATTCCCACAGCCAGCTTTGGGCAGGCCTGGGCTCAGCCTGCAGCCACAGTCACGCTGGCCAACAAGGTGTGTTAGGTTCTACTTGGAAGGAGATGGAGATGGAGGCAGAAGATGCTGTCAGGCCACTCAGCCAGAATGGTACGGGGGC
>NW_010234007.1:0-4392 GCF_000690775.1 Eurypyga helias | reverse complement strand
CGTGAAACCTGGGAGCAGGGTGTCAGGCACAAGCAAGGAAGAGGCTTAGAAAAATTTTACTGTGAGGAGACAGGACATTTCAGAGGTGGATCAGAAGACATGGAAAACCACTATGTACAATAACGGACATCGCAGGAGGTGGTGAAGGAGCATGCATGTGCATTTCAGGTATATCCAGAGCCTGGAAAAGGCTTAGCAACAATGACAGCCCCCAAGTCTGGGGAGAAACACGACGGTCTGCACAAGCTCTCACCGCTGTTAGTGGTCCTGGGGTGAGCCCTTGCCACTCACTGTAGTGCCCATGAGGTCGGGGTTGTGTTCCTATACATCAGCCATAAACCCACCACATCCTGCCCTTCTCCCCCAGACTCCCCCATGCTCTGGCAAACGGTGGCGAGGAAAGCTCTCACTGGCTGCCCCGTGGGGCTCGGAGAAGAGGGCATGCCCAGAGCCCCAGTGTGCCAGCGAGCCCTTTGAGGGGGGCTGAGAAACTGCCCCAGGACAGAGCTGCTGCCCCTCCATGGACTGCCGGGGGAAATGGCAGCCAGGGTTGCAACATCTGGGTAGATGTTGTCAGCCAGATTTCATAGGCTGAGGGGGAAACACTCCCCTTGGCAGCTGGGGCAGGAGGAGGGGTGTACATGGAGGGTGGAGAAAGGACAAATCCTGCAATGATGAAGAGGTCCTGTGCTGGGACAGCCTGACCATGGCTGATTTCCAAAGGAGAGGAGGGAGACAAAAGCCTATTGATAGATGAAAAGCAGCAAAATCCTTTATCCCAAGAGAACTTTAAAAACACACCTTGAAACACTGAAGAGGGGCACATTAAAGTCATACAGACACCAAAAAATCGGCATCACCTGAGAAGGGGGGTCCATAGTCAGCACCGGTGAGTCCTGGGTCCCTGACCCCTTACCTGCAAGCCGGCCATCCTCCTCCTGGCACTCCGTCTCTTGGAGCAGACACAACCCCCGAGCAGGTGTCCGGCCAACGCCGCTCACCAAGCAGAGCCTGCTCGCTGGTTGACCGAGCCGGGCTGGTGGCAGGCTGACAGTGCTGGGAGTGAGAAAGTCCAAGGGAGTTTTCAACCTGTTTGCTCAGCCCAGTCTGTGTTTAACCAAATGCCGTCCCTTCTCCGCAGAACCAGCCCCAGGATCGATTTGAAGATAATAATAAACAGCGGGGTGAAGGGGACTGGGTTCCCTCATTGCTCTTTTTCCTCCTTGGGTGTTAAAACAGAGGTTGGGAGCGGGGGCAGGGAAAAGAACAAGGTGTTTAAGAACAAAGAAAAGCCATTTTTTGTAACTCTTTTCCAAGCTTCTTTCATAAATTATACCTCTTGCAATTTTCATGTACAACCCTTTAAATGTGCAACAAATATTTGTTCATTGTGCTTCTGAGCTTTGTTGCACTGGGGACAAAAAGGACCAAATCCCCATCCTGGAGAAGGTAGCGATATTTGTGAAACACCGTGTGGCAACACTACACAGCAGTTTGGGGGAAAAGTAGGGGAGGATTTTGTATTCCTGTGATTAGAGCTAGTGAGGGGAACTTACACATTCTGAAATATGAATATTTTTCAAGAAAGACATTGCTGAGGAAGGAGCGGCAGCAAGCATTTAGGTCCAGAATACTAATGAAAGTAGCTCTGCACTTCACGAAGTTGCAGGGACGAAAAAAAAATCGATTGATTTTATTTGATTTTTTAACTTTGAATTCTCGTCTCCCCCCAAAAAAAAAAAAAAAAAAAAGGCAAAAAGCAGCAGTGTTTTTTTCCCTTTCCATGACCTGCTCTACTAAAGTCCTGCCAGGAGGAAATCTCGAGGAGGCACACATTGAAATTTGAATGTGATCCTGCAGTTAAGGTCCCCCCCTCTCCTAGAGCATCCTGGAAACCTTCCCTCCCAAAGCAGTTACCAGTTCGCGTGGCCCCCACAACAGTCAGCGAGAGCTCAGGGCGCAGGGGGGGACAGGCCTTCATTGCTCTGCCTTCTCTAAAACTGGCACCTCCTCACACCACCCTGAGCAATACGTCAGAGCCACGGAGAGCTGCCACTTCTTAAGGTCTGGCAAACCAGCAGGCTGCTACGAGGGAGAAGATGGGGTGTATGAAGAGACAGTGGTTACTGGGAGGGGAGAGGGAGAGCTAGTTGTCTTTGGCTGTCCTCCCTCGTGTTAGTATCGCAGGGTCGTGAGATAATTCATGTTGGAAAGGACTTCAGAAGGTCACTAGTCCAACCTTCAGCTCAAAGCAGGGTGAGCTCTGAGATTAGACCACGCTGCTCAGGACTTTATCTAGTCTTGTCTTGAAGACTTCCAGGGTTGGAGACTATACAGCCTCTCTGGGCAGCTTGCTCCGCTGCTTCGTTGCCCTCACAGTCATAAAGCTTTCCTTGACATGCAGCTTGAACCTCCCTTGTTTCAACTGATAGCAGTTGTCTCATCCTCCCACAACGCACCGCTGTGAAGAACCAGGGCCATCATCTTGGTAACCTCTCCATAGGTATTGGAAGCTGCTGTCTGGTTCCCCCTAAGCCGTCTCTTCTCCAAGCTGGACAAGACCAGTCCCTTGCAAGATGTGGGCTCCAGCCCCCAACCAACGTGGTTGGCCACCGCTGAACCTGCTGCAGTTGATCGGTCTTTCCTGTGCTGCGAGCCTTGACACCGGACACAGGATCTCCTCTTCCCCTACAACACGTCTCCGTGGAGCACCACAGCCTTGGAAGGCCATAGCACCTTACCTCCTTCTTAGTTTCTTTCTTTGTCTACACAGCTAAGACATTTTATCACATAGTCACCAGGAACAGGCTCAGCTAACCTGGCTGTACAATATTAGGCAATGTTTTCTCTACAAGAGACCAAAATTTAGCCCCATTGCAATGTGGGTGGGCTGAGGATGAGTACAGCTGGGAACCTCCATCATTTTATCACAGACATACCTGGAAGTCTTGAACCGTAGACCTGGACTCCCTTGTGTCAGGCCCTAGAGAATATAGAACGAGTAATCTCCAAGGTATAAGTCTTCCTTAGATCTCTGTTACTGCTTGCCAGCTTCCCATTTTCCCAGGAAGGCTCCCTCCATACCCTGTCCACTTTTAGGTTTGCCATAAAAAACGCACTGGCAGTGAGGAATTCTTCAGCTCAAGGCAGAGATTGCGAATATGTTCGTTCACCCTGAGCAGTGATTCATCACTGCCAAAGAAATGAAGTGGCCGGCACCTGCCACCTACCCTTGAGACTCCTTTCCTACCAGACAATATTTAAGAGTAAAGGGTTCATCACACTTATTTTCTGACAGCAAAGAGTCATACGTTTGACTACAGCTTTGGAAACAGAAGCTGCGGAGTTTCAGGGGTTTCCAAGATCCCCTGAGTCACGCAGTGGGAGAAAGAACACATTTTTGCTTACATTCCCCTTTGGGAACCTACATTTGACCTTAAAAGTGAGTATTAAGTGGTGGCCAAACACCAGAATAGGTTGCCCAGAGAGGTTGTGTTATCTCCAGCTGTGAAGATATTCAAAACCCAATGGGGCATGGTCAGGGACAACCTGCTCCAGCCGGCCCTGCTTGAGCAGGGGGGTTGGACTAGGTGATCTCCAGAGGCCACTTCCAACCTCAGTGATTCTGTGATTCGCCTAAACAACCCCTTTAGTTAGCTGCAGCAGCTCCTAAATATAGATCTAGGAAACATTAAGTATAGATGTCCTTCGTAAATATTTTAGCAACTGTCTTTGTTATCACATAAATACGATGCAGAAACACAATGAATTGTTAATGCATAAACATGATTCATAAACACAATGAATTAAGTGTGGAAGAATGAACATTACAAGCATGCAGTGTCTTCTCAGAAATCTTTTGGGGTTTATGACATCTGTCCAATGCACAGCTTCATGTGACCTTTCTCCCAAAGAGATTCCAGCTGATATACATAAGAAAACCCAAAACAGAGCTGTAAAAAGGTGTGAGACATTAATGCAACAGTGTTTGCTACCACATGATGTATATGCAACTGTATGGTACCCACATACCAGCAGCTTAGTAGATACTGTCGTGGTTTAGTCCCAGGCAACAACCGAGCACCACCGAGCCGCTCGCTCACTCCTCCCCTGGTGGGATGTGGAGGAGAAAATATCAGGAAAGGCTCGTGGGTGGAGACAAAGGCAGGGAGGGATCACTCACCAGTTGCGGTTACAGGCAAAACAGACCCCACTTGGGGAAGAAAAATCAATTTAATTTGTTACCAATCAAATCAGAGTAGGGCAATAGGAGACAAACCCAAACTTTAAAACCCCTTCTCCCACCCCTCCCTTCTTCCCGGGCTCAGCTCTGCTCCCAGTTTCTCTACCTCCTCCCTCTGAACAGAACAGGGGGATGGGGAATGGGAGTTG
>NW_010234006.1:53520-76683 GCF_000690775.1 Eurypyga helias | reverse complement strand
TTTTTGTTTTGTTTTTTGTTTTTTTCCGTTGGTTGGATACATTAACTGGAAGAAGTAGTGGTGGCTCTGTGTCTGCAGGCTTTACGTAGTATTTCGGGGACTTGTTATATGCTTTCTGAGAGGCATGTAACATCTCTCAGCAAGCAAAAATTACTTACCAGGGCTTTCTACCCACTAATGTAAGAAATTTCTTTGAAAATTCCAAAGCCGGGAGGCTCCAAGGAGACCTCATTGCAGCTTTCCAGTATCTGAAGGGGGCCTACAAGGGTGCTGGGAGAGGACTTTTTACAAGAGCCTGTAGTGATAGGACAAGGGGTAATGGGTACAAATTGAAATCAGGGAGGTTTAGATTAGATATCAGGAAGAAATTCTTCACAGAGAGGGTGGTGAGGCACTGGAACAGGTTGCCCAGAGATGTTGTGGATTCCCCATCCCTGGATGTCTTCAAGGCCAGGCTGGATGTGGCTTGGAGCAACCTGGTCTAGTGCAAGGTGTCCCTGCCCATGGCAGGGGGGGTGGAACTAGATGATCTTTAAGGTCCCTTCCAACCCTAACCATTCTATGATTCTATGAAAATAAAATCGGACCAGTTCTGCCACAGATCACCTTCTCAGATCATTAGCTTGCTTAATCACAGGCTTCGACACAGAACTGCAGCGCTCTCTCTAGTGCTTTTGCACTATTTGTGGGTGTCCAGATGAAGCTACTCCTGAATGATCACCTATCCAGTGGCCAGATTGTTTGGGAAAGGGCTTTTTAAAAAGCTTGTAATTTGTTTAGGGGTAGAAACAGGCATGCAGCTTTTTGCAGTAGTCTGCACTGTACTGTTTTAATTTCTGTCAGTTGGGTCCAGGAGGACTATCATCAGTAGCTGCGTCGTGCAAGATAGTCCTCTCTTCATTAAGCTGCTCTGTGATGCAAAGGTAGTGCTCAGTGATACTCACTGGTGAGAAATGCGCTGTGAAGCTAGCTCCCTTTCCATGCTGTGCAGAAAAGCGTGCATGTCATCTAATGCCTCATCCTAATGACTGTCTGAGTGAGGCTGCTGTGGCCAGTCCTTGGAGAATCCTTCAGTAGGAATGTCTGGTCACGATTTCCAGAGCTGGGGCTACTATATGCTACTGTAGTGGTGCGAAGTAATGGATAATGTTTACATAATGCTACTTGCACTCTGAATGTAGTATTCTGTGGTGTAAGAACAAGAAGTAACCAGCAGAGAGAACAGTCAATTATCTTCTAAGCTGTCGTGGCTATTGGAAAGCATATTAAAACTTAATAATATTTAAGAGACACTGTAAAAACAGATAATGCTATACAATACTTTGGCTAGATGAAGTGAAAGTAATACCATGTGTTTAATCTCTTGGTGCTCCCAGTGGCAACAAGCACTCCTTTCTCTATTTATGATTGTACAAAGACTGTACTTTCATTTTTTTATTGTGGTGTTCTGTTTTTTGGGGGGTTGGTTTGTTTTTTATAAAGTTATGCTTCTCTCTTCAGGAGATTGATGTACACAAAAAACAGTTGGACTTGATGAACTTAAAGCTCTTTTTCCAACCTAAAAAATTCTGTAATTCTATGAAATAGAAAGAAGTATTCTAAGCTACATCATGGTTTTGTACTAGATACGGAGTTTAGTGCTATAGGCAAGAAAGAATACAGGTAAAATGACTTACGCTTTAATGGTTAGTTATTTCCTGTCACTTCTGCTAGTCTGCACTGAGAGTCAAATAAAACCCTTCAGGTATAAACTTTGGGAAGTAGCTCTTGTCTCAAAGAAAGAGACCTAATTGGTATCTGACGTTATTCCTAAAGGAAGAAATACGTTAGCACCAGGGAAATGCTGATTGCATATATCCTCACCACACAGCAGTTTGGGATGTGAAGCTTTTCTCAGTGCGTGTACAGTGACTCTGGAAAAAGAAAGAAAGAATTCGTGAATTAAGTTTGGCATTACATGATGACATACTTCTGGTTGTGAAATCCAGACTCAAAGACCTTTTTTTTTTTTTTTTTGACTGTAAATAACAATTTTGTTTTCAGTGTCTAATTTTGGTTAAATATGAAATCTACAGGAAGCAGGCTTTCAAGGAAAATTACATTTGTATTAGAATCACTAGTTGTTAGCTTATTTGTGCTCCCTTGTATATTTTAAGAAGCATTATATAAAAAAAGAAAAACCTGTATCAAAATCAACTGGATATGCAGTCCCTTCCAGATGTATAAACCCAGGTACCTTCTTATCTAACACAGTCAAACTCACTTTTTCCCTTTGGCAAGCAACCTTGTTTTCAGGGGTGCATTTTTGGAACTGGAGGACACCTGCTTGTCTTCAAGCAGATGGGCAGTACTCATCACAAGTGTCATTTCCCAGTGCAGCCTTGAGCCCTCATCTCATGAGAGGGGAGCAGCATGGGTTTGCTGTATGGAACGTGCCTCCTCCTCAGCAGAACTGTTGGTGGCAGTTTAGAGTTGAAAACCACCAACACTGTACTTGTTATCCCACCACTTCACCCATGTCAACAGATGGAGGTTTCTGTGGGAACCCTATGTTTGCACCGTAGTTCATCTTCTTTCTGTTACAACTGGTTGCTGAATTAGCCATCAGACCTCAATATGAGAGCTGCTGGCTCCTTCCCATGCCTACTGTAGTTCCCCTTGCTCAAGTAAAAGGCACTTGCCCCATGCCTACCTACATAACTGTGGTTCCTCTTCTACCTTGGCCTGGTCCTTCCCTGGCTGCATTCCTTGCCTTAAATCCCAGAAACCATCTATTTCACAGTTTGGATGTAATTTGAGTTTAGACTAACATTTTGATTTTTAAGATCTGAATCTCGGATTTTGTTGTAAATTGAAGAATTTAGGCTGTGAGTGGTTTGGACCTTTTTAAACTAGTTTAAAAAGAGAGAAGGTTGAGCTTCCCTCTTGTGGCTACACTTTGTAACTAAATTTTCTATAAAACATCTGAATTTAATTCTGAGATTTTTTTTCTTTCCCTGAAGAAACTCCTCTGTGACTTCCCTTGTTAAGATTGCTTGAAATTTCCTGGTTTTGAAGGACCCAGTTGTTCTGTTACAGGCATCTCCTTTAATAGTTAGTGTTCAGTTCATGTATACTTTACATAAAAAAACATCACCAAACTCCAAGATAAACTAAGATGATTAAGGGTGACAGGGATCAATAAGTGGAAAATTTTATTTTCTCCCTCTGACAGTTGGAAAAAAAATCACACCTTGCTGAGGCTTTTGGTTGCAGGGCTTGTCTGTGCTGACTCTCTTCAGTGAAAGGTTTGGTATGACTCTGTAAGCTGTTAATCATTTCTATGTTGGTTAATAGCATCTACCCTTAATTTTTTTTTTTTTTTACTTCATATTTGCTGTAATAGAAAGATGTCAGTGTTTTGAATTATATATTTTTAAATGCTTCACCCTATATGACCCTATATGACCTCAGTTATTAACTGTTTGATAGTCACACCAATGTTCTGTTCGGACGTACCTCTCCAGGAGGAAGGTCTGCCATCAGGTGTGTTGCATGCACAACTGGGACGCTTACTCTCAGTGCAGCAGCCTGCAGTTACCTGGCAGGGAATAGATTGCTGGCTGTACTGCAGTGGAATGATTGGCACCCTAAGCAGTTCGTAACTAGAGACTACTTAAGTATTGTGTGCGTGGAGATTAGGTGGTATTATAAAAGATAATGCAATGATTTTAATTTGAGGTTTATATTTACTCCTTCTTTCTTCCGTGTTGTGAACCTTGCAAGACCATGTGCAACTTCTTCCTCTTGTCACCGTGTTTTAGAGTAGCTCCAGCCTTTGCAGTAGCAACAGATCCTACTCCTCCAGCTCATAACGAACCTTCATTAATTTTCAGGAGATAATACGGTGATTAGAGAGCTCTACATGGAGCTTTTGCAGTCCTTCCTGCTATGTCATAGCTGATAGCTTGGTCAGGACCATGCTGCATGTGTTTGGAAGATATAATAATATATACAGTTAATAAAATATTTTGAGAGAATTGAAAAATCCAACTGACAGCAGTAACAATGAACCCCCAACTGAAGGTTAAAAGCCTCTTGAAAACACAATACTTAATGGACTTGGAATGTAAACAGAAAAAATATTCATGATTTTCCTCTTATTAAGCTTCAAGGGAAGTTTTACATTAATAATCACTTTCTTGGTTTAGCTGTAATACAGGTGGTAAAGTAGAATTCACATCAGAAGTGATGCTTAGCTGAAACCGTGCTAAGATGGTTTGCACAGTGGGGAAATTGTGTCAAGAAGTCACAAGATAATTTGTCTTAATACCTATTAATATTACAAATGAAAGTTTAAAGGAAGGTAATTGCTCACCTGGAAGAAATTTTGTAGAAAAATAACTACAGTATGAAGAATATGTTTGTAAATAACTAAATTAAAAGTAAAAAAATGAAGATGTTAATACTGGTGAGATAGTATGGGGGTTTTTCCACATTTATTCTACTTGATTCTCTAACCCGACACTTTTTAATTTCTGTTAATCAATAGGAAAATCAACATATGATCTTAATTAATATTAGTAAGCAGATGTAATTCCATGATTAGTATACAAGACTTGACAGCTCGGGACTATTGTGGATAATTACTCATGGAGTAAAGATTGTGTTATAGCATGAACTGTTTTTGTCTTTTTAAAAGCAAATTTAAGGAAAAGCATTTATCTTAATTCGCAGATTTTTTTTTTTTTAAAATGTACTGCAGCCTGAGAGGAGAGACAAAATCAGAATTATGGTGTGGATTCCATAGACAGAACCCGCTTTAGGACTATCAGTTGCAGTAAGTCTTGCGTTTTTTCTTGGTAAGGTGTTGATCCCGTATCCTAAAATACTCCTCATTATGTTACCTTTGAATGACATTTTTTCATTTTCTGAAACAATTGATTCTAAAATGTTTATTTAAAGTAAATATTTAGCATATATTATTAAATCCATGTGTTTTCTCAGTAATTAATATTTTTACGAAAAGCAGTGTAATGTGAGTAGTCAGCATTAAATACTGACAACTCCATTATGTTAATATGTATGGGCTTCCTTATTCCGCTGTGATACCACCTGAGAGGTCTGTGTCAGACTGAAAGATGAAGAGACTAAGGATGATGTGCATAGGATAAAGGGAGTATTAGTAATTGTTTATCTTGGTAAGTGGATTAGAAAAAGCAGTCTTAATGGTGTTTTATTTTAAGTCTGTTTAATATGGTGAAGAAGTGTATATGTGTGTTTGAACACCATCAGAATGATGCTCTTCCTATTGCTTTTGGGTAGACCTACTGTGTTTCTGACTGGACCTGTAAGTGGCATTGAATTTCTCTGAGGAACTGTCTGTTTTCTTTATGCTGTATCAGAGTGCATGATGTAAAACCATAGGCAAGGTGACACTGGTAAGGTCCTCTGTTACTTGTTTTGCTTTGGTGGGAGATAAGCAGGTTGCTGGGCAAGCCATGGCTTTTGGGGCACACTGGAAGAGCCAGGTTTTCTCCCAGCGCATGTCAGCTGGTAGCAGCAGGGTGAGCATTTTACTAGATTTTTAGTACTTTTAGGTTACTTGGTTTTATGACAGGTAACAAGGGTATCTAATTTTTTTGGCAAGAGTTCATAATGGGAAAGATGGATCTGCTTTTCGTTTTGAAGTAGAAAATAGCCAAATGGCATTTTGGTTCCTGTAATAAATGGTATCTTGGTACCTCTGGTTTAGTATGGGGGACTTTTTAAGAGTTCTGTTGCATACAGGTTATATAGTGAATGCCCAGATGATAAAATGGAAGGATTTTGTTCTTAGTTATTATGTGCCATGAAGTAAGGGGCGAGGGGGGAGGGTAGGGGGAGAACCTGATAAGTGCAGTTGTGTTTAGACCTCAAGTGGGTATACTTAAAACCCTAAATTATTTAAAACCACCAAACCTCTGATCAGCTGTGTTTAGCGGTGTTACTTTATTTTTTTGTTACTTACTTCAGCCTTTTATACAGAGAAAAATATGTCACAACACTGTGATTAACAGCTGAGTTGTTGAAGCTGTGGCAAGGATTAAGGGTGATTTTGTTCTCGGTGTTGAAAAATAACATGTCTTCAGAGCTGCAGCACTGATTTGATGGATATTAAATGTATTTTCTAAAAATATTCATTGACATGTACCTTTATAATTTAATGTATATTTTAAGTCATCACAGGGGATTCTCTTGGTACTTTGGACGTGGCCATAACTCACTGTAATCTCAAATACATACTGTATTTAACGCTGGTTGTGAGGCATACTATTGAACTTTGGCTTTATTATAGCTGGTAACACATTTCATATTACCATACACTGAAATTCCATCCGCTGGTTAATGTACGAAAATCTTGAGACCCAGTGGATTGGTAGGTTTTCATACGTGTGTATAGTCTGGTTTTTGAGGGCTGGTAGACAAGCATTATTTCTTTTAGTTGTTCCTCACTCTTCCAGCCTGCTGTGATTCCCTTTTGTGCTGAGAGGCTGTGATTCCCTTTTGTGCTGAGAGGCTGTGATTCCCTTTTGTGCTGAGAGGCTAATTCAGCTCTCATCATTGTTACTTAGATTTTCAAGTCAGAAAGAATTTTTAGTCCTGAGATTCACTGAAAGAATATAAAATGCAACTACAACTACAGAGTGCTCTGGTGGTACTGTAAAACTTCTGGTTCTGTGAAAGAGCCTTGAAACAGGATCTCTTTAGATATCAAGAAATGTAATTTCTCCTGTCCAGACACTTATATTCAGGGGATATTTCTTCATGTCTGCAGAGTCTCTCAGGAGTGATTTTGGAGAGAGAAGACAGAAAAGTAATGGGATAGCTGATAAAAGGGTCAGGCTGCAACACAGAAAACAAAGGAATTAGAATAAAGAGAAAATCAGTAGATTTAGGGATGAAAAGCTAAATTCTATGATTAAGCAGTTAATGTAGGCATCTGGGAGAAGAGTAAATATAGAGATTGATATTAGGGTGAAAATGAAGAGAATATAAAGCAAAAATTAAATGAAGGATTTTTAAATAGATCACCTGAAACTAGGCAAAAGGAAACTAAAAGAAGCTGGTGCCATGTTAGGCATGAAAATGAACTGTATGTTCCTTGGCAAACGAATTTATCCTTTAAAATAAAGTAATTAAAACTATATAAATACCCAACTGTGATAACACTCTGAAAAGTGACAAATGGATGGCTTACAATTCTGTCTACATCTTTTCTTGAACTAATGACCTCATTGCTTATACTTTCCTCTAAGCTCTTTGTTCAATGCTATGTTTACAATTCATTCAACAAGGATTTTGTTACATATTGCATATATTCTTATAAGTTCTATGTAGGTGCACTTTTTTGCCCTGTCACTTTGTTCTTTTTATCTTTCAAATATAGCTTTTATTCCCCTGAACATACATTACTGATCTGACATGCTGTCAATAGTAAGAAATATATTGGTACAAAAAGAAACCGTCAAGACTTAGAAAACCACTAATGTTTCCCAGGTTCATTGTGTGAGTGAGCATAACATAGTGGCTAGTCTAAAAGTCTGTTTTAAGGCACCCATTTCTTCTTTGTATTCTGAACAACCCTGCAGTAAATGTTCCTGACTTCAGATATAGCGGTCTTTTCTTTATTAAGCCATTGACTCTTTGCTGCTGATGAACATTTTTGTGTTCTTTAAGTCCTCTCTGTACAGATCATGAGATATCTTTGAATTTTAATATGAACTGATTAATGCTAACTGGTTAAATATATTGGCACTTTCTCATTTGTAGTTCTGTTTTAGAGATAATCCCTAAATTAAAAAATAAAAAAAATTAAATATTGGTTAGCTATTAGAACTGGTGCTTGCATAGGCAAACCTCTTAAGTGTTTGACATTAATGCCTCAGTCTTATTCTGTTGCTATGATAAGCTATTTAAGTACACAAACTAGTTAGGACTTTACCCCAAAATACAGTAGAAACTTCTCTGCACTGCCGGTCGCAGACAGGAAGGAGCTGCTTTTCTTCACAGGGCTGTCAGCTGGCCCAGGGTGGCCAAGGGAGTGTTTCATTCTGTGGCATGTCAGGCTCCAGGCATGTGTGCAGTTCTGAGGTGGGAAGTGGCCTGGGGGAGATTGTGAAGACTTGGCTAGCTTGATAGCTGGGTCCTTTGTTAGCTCTTACTGTGGTTATTAGCAGTGGGGCAGGTTCCTTCATTAGTGGGTTGAGGGGTATGGTTTTTTTCCCCAGGTGATGTTGTGGCTCTCAGGCTGTTGCTACTTGGGACCTGGCTCTGTGTCGGTCAGTGGGAGGTGAGCAATTGTATCATATGGGGTTTTTTCATAAATTATTTCAATTACTGAGTAGTAGTAGTATTGTTAGTAGTATCATTATAACTTTCATTTATATTCAATTGTTAAAGGGTTCTTATCTCAACGTTACAAGCTTTCTTGTCTCTTCTTCAGACTCTCCTCCTCCACTGGGGGATGGTGGGAGGTGAGCGAGTGGCTGAGTGGTAAACTACGACACTGCTCAATGTGGGGCTGAATATACCTTGATCAAAAACTGGAGGTGAAGAGCAGACATCGAGGGTTTTTTGACAGTTATTCAGAAACATCTACTGACTTCTATGATTACTAATAATTTGAATAATGATACTGATAAGTCTAGAAGGCAGGTTTGAAGTGAGGTAAAGGCTTCCTGGATCTGTTAAGTGGTAACAGAATTTTAGTCCCTATTAGAATACAGGACAGTCTAAGGGAATGTTATAAAAAGCATAATTCTTACAGTTCTATTTATGCTCACAACTAGGACTCTTTTCTCTAAAGTAATTTTTTCACTGGTTGAATGGGAAATAACACTTGCAAAAATCTTAATAAGGATGTTAATAAATCCAGTTTCCAAAGACATTTGAGCTTAGGACAATTGTTTCTTTTGTGAAAAGAACCATGCTGGACGTCACTTCGTTGCTGCCTTTGAATTACTGCTGCTGCCTACAACAGAGAAGCTTTGATAGCAGGTATCAGAATTAGAAGCATCACATTCAGAGCTCTAGATTCTGAGAGACTAATGTGATTGGTGTGTGTTCTCTAGTAACCATCCATGACTCAGCATGCACTCCAATGAAATTAAATATAAGAAGCTGCTACCATCACTTCTGAGGAAGTTTTGCCTTACTTTCCCATTTTGTGATTGTGTTTGTAATGTGTGCATGTATGTGAGGGTGTACTTCTAACTTCTAAGGTCTGAGGATAAACTTGAAGGTCTTTTGTCTGTATTAGTTTGTGACAGAATTTGTTCACTTCTCAAAGAAATTTGGAGAACACCCATTCTTTCATTACATAATTTTTTTAAATAAAATAACAAAAATTCATTGGTAAAGAGCATACCCAGCTGTTTATGAAGTACACCGGCTTTTTTTTTTTTTCAGGGTTGACTCTCGAATTGGTAGGTCTGCAGATGTCATTGAACTAATCATGTATTTGCTTTCTTGTGATGAAATGACATCAAATGTCAATGCTACTTTTTTGTTCCAGTATTAGCTAGGGCTGTTTGCAACGATGCAAGTGGTGAGCTTTCCTCTGAAATAGCATTGAAACACATTTAGCTCTTGTTTGGGTTGGAAAAGGAGATTTGGAGCACAGAAATTCTCTGCTTATCCAGAGAGCATGTGGTGGAAGAAGTCTAAGCTCCTGATGGTTGATGTGAAATTTTTATCTGGAGAGCTTAGTACATGTGACAATTCATTTGGTTCACCTTTGCACAGTCAGCATGTGGCCTGTATAAGGAAATCTTTGAGATTTCACATTCAATTAAGGTGAGAAATCTGGCAGCTAAGAACTGAACTGCAAACATGAGTCCTGCTCAGGTAGCCAGCCAGAATGCCTTCAGGTAGTACCTGGAGTTATAATGAAGGCTATGTTTCAATCGCTGGCTAAGTGGTAACAGATGTGATGTCACTTAAGCACTTATCTGATGATGGAACCTTTAGGGGCAGCCAGAAACTTTAAAAACACAAGTCAATCCCTAATGGGTAGAACTTAAATCTGAAAACGAAACACATTTTGCAGCTCTTGAGGAGTTCTGCAGGCCTCGTTGCCATCAGTGGGGACTGCAAGGGCTCCTCTACCTGAACACGTTATATAGTTTATAAGAATTTGCAATACCTAGGGATTTTTACTTTCCCATAGCATTTAACTGAAATTTGCAAATGGATTTACAAGGCATTGAAACTGTGCAGTTTCAGTGCATAAATCTCATTTCCTAGAAGATCTAGCTAAGAAGTAAACCTGCCTATACCTTAGGATGAAAAAGTTAAATGGGAAAAAAATTCCCTTTTGTAACAGTTTAATAGAAAGTACCAACTGAGCATGATTAGTTTAAATGACGGTAGAAATTACTCTTATAAGCAGCAGTATTTGTTGCAGTGCAGACCCTCATTTATTTAAAGCTATCCAAAGGTTTGTACAAATTGCTTTATTCAGAAATATAAAGCAGCCACCATGTTAATCAGTGTGTTATGAAGGTACAAACAGGGGAATATGCTAAAGAACTATTGGAAAGAGCAGTATTGTTATGTATTGAAGTACTGGGCTTTAATCCAAAAAATTACACCTTATTTATTGCTCTTTATCTGTTGTGCCATAGCGGTTACTGAGAAAAAAATTTTTTTTAGGCAGTTCAGGAATTCTTTTAGGAATATCAGCAAGATGCTGTTGTGAATTCTTGTTTTAAATATCATTAATAATTAATTCTTTCTAAGACAATTTTCCCTCTAATAATGACACCCAAAATGGAAGGTTAAAGTGAAGTATGGTTATTACAATCCCTGTACATATAAAGATTATAATTAAATTATCTAAATTATCTCTTTTCTAAAAATAATTCCTGCATATTTCTGATGGAAATGCTGTATAGCTTTGTGATCCTTAAAATGCTGGGTTTATAGAAGGCTGTTTTGGAATTTTATATGACTTTCTTTAATAGTAAGATGAAGCATAATTCTGTTGATGAAAGACTATTATAGTAATAAGAAGCCTGTCTCAACGCGATCCCAGCCTCTGACAAAAGAGACGAAACCATCTGAGGACAGCATGTTTCTGTTGAATCACATACAGAAGCCCAGTTAACTCTGATAACTGGAGACAGGGATATAGACCAGTTGGGAAATGTTAGTAAAGGGCCAGAGTGCTGCTTTTAACTCCACATCTCAGGCTGTGAATGCAGAGCAGGACTCGCGCCAGGTGGAAAGTGTCTCTATGATTTTGCTAGAGGATAGATGCGTGCTCTGTTATTAGATTATTGAATCTCTGGTAGCTTGCATTAGTTTATCAAAGCCAAGACAGGTCTCTAAACTTAGAATAGTTGAATGGGCTCTGAATCTGAAAACTGCTGACTGCTTCTCTTTTATAAACAATGTATCTTTTCTTTGGCTTAAAAAAAATCCCTGACTGAAAAATGCTGACTGAATCTCCCTAAAATGTTAAAGTTTTGCATTCTTGTCTCTTTTTCTTCTGCAGTGACACTTTTGGCCTGAGATAGAGCTCTTAAAGAATACCTTTTTGAAGGACTAAACCTTGGTGTCATGCCAAGATTTTTTAATTGAAACTCTCTTAATCAGATATGCATCATTTCTTTAAAAAACACCCAGAAACTATGGCAGAGCAATGACTACATCATGATATTGGTGGAATATACTTTAAATATATGATTAGTTTTTATGCACTTGAAATTTAATTTTACAGTTGTTTTCCTTCCCCATAAATTCCTTACTGTGGCTTAATGGTTACTGGCAGTATCTGTAATAATCTCAAAGACATCTGGTTCCTTCAGTTTTATTAACTTGAAGCAGATAGAAGCAGATATATTATAGCATAGCTATGTCTCAGATATTTACTGTCTTCAAAAATATTAGTTCTGTCTTATAGGAATGGTTCAACCTTTTGTTTACATGCTGCTTAACTTTCTTCGTGTTTGGGGGGAAAAACATTTAAACCTATATTTCTGGTATAAACTGTGAAGTATTAAAATCACGTGGAGTTGGAGAGCTAAGGTGTGAAAAGGTAAAGCTCCAGGAGGAATCTTACTATCAGTCTCTCTGTAAGATGGAG
Source organism: Eurypyga helias (assembly GCF_000690775.1). Lineage (NCBI taxonomy): Eukaryota > Metazoa > Chordata > Aves > Eurypygiformes > Eurypygidae > Eurypyga > Eurypyga helias. The sequence continues at coordinate 64,574 of NW_010234006.1, read as the reverse complement.
AGAGAAGAGAAACCTCATGAGTTCCTCTGGGAGAAGTAGCTGGATTCCAGCAGCATCACTTTGAACGTGGCAAAAAAATGTTGCAAGAGTATTTGAATATTGTTTGCAGCACAAATTGGCTTTTTATTGTAGCACTAAACCTTTGCTTAGCTTGGCCTATGTATAACGAAGTCTTGCTCTCCCCTTAGCATCATCCTTAGAACTATATTGTAAAATCTGTCTAATCTCACCCTCCTATTCTTGCATTTTGTCTGGAATGCTACTAGGTATTGATATTTTCTATAAATAAATAAAATACATGCAGATGTTGCTGAACAGCTAATGGAAATCATTATGGCAAGTAAGAGGCACCATTTCTTAACCATCTTTTCAGCATATTGTAGGTATATATTGTATATAACCATGCTTTGGTTTTGTGAGTTACTAGTAATTAAATAATCATGGACTTCTGTTGCTAGAAGAAAGAATTAAGGACCAATATTAACACTGTTAAATAGAAATATGTACATAAAGCAATATTATATTTTTTATTAAAAAAACCCTCTGATTTTTTTTCTAAGTGCATTGCAAAGCTCTTAATAATAAAGCATTTTAAAGTTCTTCAATATTTGGTAAGCTATATTAATTATTCATAGAGGTAAAATGAATAAGTAATATTGAATGGCAGCAGATAGTTGTATTTTGCTTGTAAGACTGCGTTAATAGGGATTGCTGTTAGTACACATCATGAAAACAAACCTGTTTACTTCAGATGTGAATTAAAAATTAGGCAAAAAATATTCTGCATTAAAGCAGACTCAAAAGTCTTCACCTTATTTATGAGTGGGGATGTGTGTGTGAGGTGAGACATCTATATTTTCCAGATTCACACCCCCCCCTTCCCCCAAGACTTGTCATTGAGGCAACCAAGTTAACAGATCAAACATTACTATTTTGTTCTAATCCTGGTATGTGATACCAGTTTCCTTGTTTATGTCTCTAGTACAATTTGATGTACAGGAAGGATCCTCTAATCTTTGCTTTTCCAGTGCTTTTATTTGTAATTATTGCAGATTCCCAGAAACCAATGCAGTATAACCACTGGAGGAGCCCTTTGGCTCTATCAAAGGATGTGGTTTTGCTTTTACTTCACCATTTTAACTTTGAGAGCTGCCTAAACAAATTTTAGGGTGTGAAATTTCTTTGAACACTGAAGAAGTTCTTGTGAGGTCAAAATGCTTTAAATAATTTCTGCATTATCGGCCTTATTCTAGATAGTATACATAAGGTCAGAAAAGGGAAAAAATTTATATGACTAAAAGTAGCTAGTTTTCAGTGAGTACCATGTGGTCAGCTGTCAGCCTTGACAGCAGAGGATTCCCAGTCATGTCTTCCAGGCCACTGAGGTATCTACAGTGGAAATGAGGGTGGTTGGCAACACCTGAGTTTGAAAAAATAATGTAAAGCCACTGCTGACTTAAAAAAACCCAAAAAAACCCCAAAACAAACAAACAAAAACAACAAAAAAGGCTGTGTAGTGATGGGAGGAAGGCACTATTGTGCTCAGACTCAGTGTGATCTAATAATGCTTCAGAAGTCTGAACCACCAACTATAATAAATAATCTGTTTACGTTTGACAGGACTAAAATGTGGGAAGTGTTACTGCCATTGCAGTTACTGATGTTCACAAACCCTGAACTTTAAAACACAGCAGAATAAATAAAACATACAATACAATAGGATAAAAGTAAGAAAGCACAGTTCTGTCTATTCAGTTCATTGCCATAATAAAGAATATGGGGAGGAGAACATATTGAATTACTTTGTCTATAGACTCTAATCTAGTTTCTCCCATTTCTTCCTTTGTGTGTTTTTTTTGTTCTGATAGTACATCTTAACAAATACCATTTTAGTATCTATCAAATGTCACATTTTGTTGGTAGAATGTACTTCCTTCTAATCCAGTCACTGCTCTTCCATTCAAAGCAGCATGAGAGATTTTCTACCACATTAAAATCAAAACAATTGAGCGTTTAAACTTTCATTGCTTCCTTTGCTGAATTTGCAGTTGTAATGTTTGTTTAGGGAAAACACATTTGAAATGAATGTGAAAAATAGCTGAGTTCAAAACAGCAGGATGAATTTGGGTTACCTTCTTGTTTAGGAGCACTTGAATCAGCACATAATTGTTGATAAGGTTGTCCAAAATGGATAGGTGTAGTGGTAGGAAAGTGCCCCTATTCTTTAAATCCTTCCTATAGTACTCTCTACTCCTTACAGCTTTTAACAAATAGAGCAATATTTGTATCATTTTGTTTCTGTGTCAGCAGTGTGAAAATCAGTTTTGAAACAAATGAAAGATGGCTAGATGTTTATATTAGGATGACTGGGGATTAATTTTGTCCTCATGTGCCATTGTGTTCCCTGCTGATTAAGTTACACCATGGGTTTTAGTTCAATGTGATTCGTTTCTAATGTGCGTCAAACTACTCTTTGCACTGCACACCTAAGTTTTATCTCCTCTTTTCCCATACGGCTGGTAGGTTGAGATAGTAGTATCATACTTAGCTGACTGGAACTCATTAGCAATTCTTCAACATAAATCTTCAAGGAATATTGTGGATTGGTGGTTGGAAAAGGACAGATTTGCTTCTAAGTAAATCAAAAGGCAGACAAAAATTAGCACAAGCAGGGCACATTTCTTGGACAATTCTTCCAATTGCAAAGGGAAATGAGTTGTACTTATGAAGTTGTCAACTCTTCTATATGTCATTTTTGTGGAAACTCTTTGGTTCTGCCCCCTAATGTAGCAATGGCAGCAATTGTGCTCTCTGAACAGGATAAGAGGCAATGTTTTTAAACTAAGGGAGGGTAGATTCAGGTTAGATATAACAAAGAAACTTTTTACAATGAGGGTGGTGAAAACACTGGCACAGGTAGCTCAGAGAGGTGGTAGATGCCCCATCCCTGAAAATATTCAAGGTCAGGTTGGACAGGGCTCTAAGCAACCTGATGTAGTTTAAGATAGCTCTGCTGGTTGCAGGTGGGCTGGACTTTAAAGGTTCATTGTAACACAAACTATTTTATGATTGACTGCTGAGAACAAGAAATTCAATCATCTGTGCTTCCTACATCAGCCCATTGATTACTTCACTTAGCAGAACAAGTGCTGCACTGGAGCAGAGTAAGCCGGGTCATAACTATTAACGATCTCGCTGAAGTTATGCTGATTCTGCACGCTGGTAGTTAATCTGGAATAACGACAACATCGAGTACAATTGCAGGCCATGTGAGTTCAGGTTGAAACAAGAGATTCATACGGCGCTTGACTCTTTACTGCAGTCTCTAGCTCTTGGTTGTACTCGTAAGTTAGCACAGGTAAGGAGACAGAGAGGTTGAGTGCAGCTTGGAGTATGTGTGGGAGAACTCTCAAGGATGAGAGGAACAATTTTTCAGGGTTAGGGAAGTGTCTAGAATAGTGGAAGCCTATGCTGAATGGACAGGTGTATGTGAACAAAAAAATAATTAAATTGCTGGTACTTAGAATCTGTGAGGATATATAATTGTCTTTTCTTTCAAGGAGGATTGGGACTATCCAAGAACACCGTACCAGAAAAATAGAACTAACACATTTATGAAGAGTTCTGGAAAACAAAAATAGGAAGAAAGTGGCAATGTTAAAGAGGAGAATAAGGGGATTGTAAGAATCAGGTGAATTTGTTCAAATGGGAACTATACAAAGGCTGACAGTGTCTGGCAGGTTAAATGTAAAAACACAAGACAGGCAAAAAAAAAATTGGAACACCTTGCAGACAGAATAGAGATGAATAATAAAGAATTTTTTCAAATACATTAGAATCAGGAGGCTGGAGAGTAAGGCTGATAAATGATCAAGATGTAGGAGGAGCACTCAGAGAAAATAAGCCCACAGCAAAAACTTAATCATTTTTACTTCTGTGTTCTTCGACCAACGTAATCAGGCTGTGGAAGCCTTTCAATGAGATGACATAAATTCTGAAAGCTTACACAGCTTTCAAGAGCAGATCAAAGAAACTAATGGAAGAGGAACTTACTGAGGGCTAAGTACAAAGATGTTCACCATCTCAAAATTTGCCTGAGCTACACCTCACAGGATGCTGGGAGAGCACATCACGATATGTTACATTCTTTTCTTACATATTTCTCTGAGTATTCTCTTACTGCTTTGTTTTCCTCTCCCTTTCCTGAGAGCACTGCAAAACTTTACTATGTGACTGGGCTGCGGCAGGATCTCAGAAGACTGGAACAGTCAGGATTTGAAGTGTCAGTGATATTCAGCATGAAACAGTATCCCGCATACTCTTCCCGCAAGCGTGTCTTACAGAGCTGCTGTGGTACTGCCAAAGTGGCAGCAAGTGCTGTGGAGCAGAGGGATGCAACAGGAGGGTAGTAGCAACACTGGAAGGCAGCAGTTCAGTAGAAGGGATGGGTGCAGGACTCCTTGCCAGCCCCTGGAGAATGGGTACTATGTTCACTTCCCTGACCATTTTCTAGAAACCTGAAAAGAAAGGTGAGTGGGTTTTGTTGGGTACAGGCTCCAGGCTGGATGGACCTCTGGTCTAGCCATGCTTATTTTCTTCTGTACCTATTGGTAGGAGAGGCACAGCATTTATATTTCATAGGTACAATGCCCATATAGTTATGGATGTAATTAAAATCTTTATAGTCAGAAATAAAAGAAGAAAGGAAGGTTGATACTGTAGGAGAAGGCTTGTGGTTGTCCAATTTCAACATGCAGGAAGTGACTGAAATCACCAGCAAATCTTGCCAACCCTAGGCTATTGATTTGATGCAGAAACTACATTATTTTTTCTGTGAAGGTTTAAGCTAAGAAAAAATTATTAATTTTCTTTGATTGTTAACTTTGAAGTGAGCAGGTTATGGAATTGAACTATTCAGCTTCTGGGGCATGAGACATTTGTAGGTTACAATTTGACACTTGTCACAGATTATTTTTAAAATCTTGAGAAATGGGGCTGAAAAAAGTTTTAAGATAATGCTTGATAGTTACTGAATAAGGCATACCTGCTTGCTGACTTTTACCAATTGATATTGTGGTTCTTCCCCAACTTTGTGCCAGTCCAAATTAATTGATTTCAGTGGTTTGCATGAATCTTATGTATGCAACTGCTTACAAATTCTCAGATGCATTTTCAAAGATATTTTCAGTTGTCCTTTGTAATTGTCTTACATTTGGGAGATAACAATATCTCAAATCTTAATACTGAATAATTTAGTATTAGGCATGCCTTTTTTGAAGTTTGTGATATGTCTGTAGAATCACAGGTTGAAGGCTGGGAATTGTAAATGAAACTCTGCTGTTAGGCTTTTTCCTGGTGTTTTACTTATTGCTGTAGGAAAGGGACTAAATGAGGAAATTATACCTTTTTAATCTGTTAATTTGGTAGCTGCCCTCTGGTATTCAAGCTGCATAAGCAGGAGACAACAGTTTACGAGCAAATTACTGCAAATGTTTTTTTTAGTTATATGCTTATAAGTATCCAAGGCTAAAGATGAAATTTTAATACCTATTCAATTTGTTCAGGGTATCTGACCCTATGAAATGTGTAGTGGAAATTCTTAATTCACAGTTAGTTCAGTGCTTAATCTGAGTGTCCTGCATCACCTACTAATGTAATGAAATAATATTTTCTGTATGTCACGAAAAGGATATTGAAGTGCAGAAGGTCCTAAAGGCAGAAATCCTCAAAGTTACTTGGATATCTGTGCAGGGCAGGGAGTTTCCTGCATTGTACGGACTGTGTTGGCCTAGGTTTGAGACAGGGCCACCAACCAGGGAGCCTATAGTTATTTCTCTTGCTTTGTTCAAGTTAATACTTGAGGTTCACTGATGCACATCTGCAGCTCAAGAAGTGGCTTTAGGCCAGTCAATTAATATGTATTCATCTACTGGTATTTTCACTCTAAAATCCATGACCCATGTATTCTTCTACACCTTAGCTGTGAATAGTTTTATTTATTTATTTATTAAATCATCTTGACTAGAACCATTCTTTTAACTCATCTGTTAGTTGCTGCCTCATGTGAGCTCTGGTTACTGTCCGAGTGATCTTTGACAGTCCGTTTCAATGCAGATTAATATAAATCACTGCCAAAGGTGGTTCAGCCTAGCCTGTCTCAGCACAGAAATGGACTAGGGGCATTCATGAAATTAGGTCCGGTTAATGCAGTTATAGAAACTGTTCTTATCTCCCCTCAGTCCTGAATATCTGCAGGTCTGTCTTGTGCTCTGTTCAGTCTCCAAAGATGTTTGTGAGGAAGCCCATGCCCAAGCACGTAGGAGGAGGTGTCCCTCTGCCCTGGGCTCTTCATGCCTTCCAGGCATTGTCAGAGAGGCACCCTATTGATTCCTAATTTGGATGGGTGCCAAATTGGTTGGAAAACTTGGCTGTAGAAAAAGTTATAAAATTAAATCTTCACATGACTAAATTAGTATGAATGACGATAAACGTTTGAGGTGGAGGTCATGAGTGACAGAACTACTCACCTATGATAGCCATGGGTATAAATTATACATTTTCAAATTAATATTTAATAAATGCCACTATTAAATATGAAATTCAAAACAATAGCTAAGAAAGCAGTAATTTCATCATGTTCAGACCCATTTGTACTTTGTGAATGTTTGCTATGAAGTGAAATTTAAAACAAACTTTCTGAGAACCATAGCCTTGGTACTGAATTTAAGTAGATCTAAACATCTTAGGAAGCAGACTTCCTGTCAAGAGTAATTTATGATTCTGAAGTTCCCTGCTTGGAAGTGAGATGATTTCTGTTCTAATTATATGCAGATAACTAAATAATCCTCTATTTATTTTTATTTATCTGACTCAAGTCTATCTAGCTTCAAATCCAATCTATGTTTATTTTCTTTCCACTAAATTCCTCTTTCCACATCACTGCAGAGTTCTTGTTAAGGTACACCCATGCCACTTCAAGCGGCTGACCTTCTCCGTGGACTCCCTGTTTTCTCTCCACCTGAAACTTTACTAGCCTACTCACTTCCCTTTGAAACTTACTCTGCATGCTCTCTCAGTCCCCATCTCTGCTTGCTTTTATCCCTTACCTTTGCATGTTAGTTGGGCTCTCCCTCTTGCCTATGGGGTGGTCTCTGCATCAGCGCTGAGCAGGCATAAGAGAAGTTTCTGGGAAGGTTCTGCACTCACCACAGGAATAGCCTTGTTGCAGGACAAGCAGGGCGAAGGTAGTGCTAACAAGTCTTTTGTAAACTCCAGGATTACCGTGTAACCCCTGGCTGCAACTTCTTGGAGGGAAAAGTTTGGACTGTAGAGGATCTGGTGTCTTGCTCCATATAACCTGATTATGATGTAACTGTATGATTAAAGGTGGCAAACTGAGCATGTAGTTCTGATATTTGCAATTGCATCCCTTTTAACTGATCTTTGTTTGGCTTTTGGGAGACTGGGTGATCTTAAACACCTTGGACTGCAGCAGAAATATCTTCTGTGGCTCCCTCTCAGTTTTCTAATATTTTTCCAGCTCACAGGCTGGTTTTGGTGGGGAAGGTCTATACAGAAGAAACTGCACAACATTCATTTTACTCTTAATAACACTGATTTCAGGAGGAAGAGAGGAGCTATACAGGTGACAAATAGCAAAGAATTCACATTCAATAAGAAGTTTTATCTGACAAGTTTTTTTTCAGGTGCTTTCGTAAAGTTTAGGTCAGAGAAAAAAACTTTTTAATTGAAAGAAGGTGTAAGTAGAAGAACATTTAATTTCATTTTAATTCCATCTTTCGCTAAAGTAAATCATGAAAAAATGAAGGCATGACATGCAGTTACAACTATATAACTGTACCAGTATGTGGCTTATTAACGCACAACCAGAGGGAGGCCTTGCTTGCTGTTGAATATTTTATACTTTTAAAATGTATTATGTATTTGACTTCTTTCTCCATAAGGAGTTTGACAGATGGCTGAATTTTTATCAGGGGAATAGACTGATATTAAATTAGTGTAAAGATGGTAGATTGACTTGGGATTTCTTTAAAGTTCTCTGTATCTAAAATGAAAAAAATGCAAACAAACAAACAAACCAAAACCAACCCCACAAAACCTCTGCTGTTTGAGATGTTTGTATTTAGGTCACAAGATGTTATTCATAATCTTGCAAGTAATTTTTCCCATTGCACAAACCAACCTTTAGTCCCGGGGAAGTGCTGCCGTGTGTGCTTTTATTTGCAGTTTTGCAGGAAGAAAAGTGCCTTTTAGCAAGGGGAGTTTTCTCCTTTCCTTATCTACCAAGAACCAGCTCTTGAGACACATACTGGCACTTTGCCGAGCTCCAATGTCATTGCAACTTGATGCATTGTCTTATCACTGATCTTTTTCTCAGCAGAAGCCTTACTTACAATCTCCTGACATCTACAACCACTCAACAAAAGAACAGATATGAGGCAGGTACAGTCTGATGGCATTACTGGAGAGTATGGAAATGACCAGAAAACATTTCTGCTGCCTGACTCCAGTTCATTCAGGGGTCCCAGTTCATTCAGGGGTCCCAGTTCATTCAGGGGTCCAAGTTCATTCAGGCACTCCAGTGTGTTGTATCTGAAATGGTTTTCAGAAATAAGCTGTGCAGTTGGAGTGCTTTCCTAGTGCAGGGCCCAAAGAGTGGCAGAGCCGTGTGGATCAGCATAGATGGGATAGCTGGGTACATGCTTAAAGATGCAGAGGTCAAGAATCTAGAACACATTTCTCAGAGTTTTTCACCCAGGTTTATGTTAAGCTTGTGAGGAATCTCATGGATTGCTCTGAAACTGCAAGATGTCTTTTACTCTACACATAGGCTCATATTGTTCCTTTTGGCTTTTTTAGCAAGGGCTTTACTTCTGGACAATGTTCAAAAGCTTACATGCAGGAGGAAATGCCCAATTTTATGCCTGCAAAATGTGGTTATATGGATTTAACTTTTTCTTTATTTTACCTTTTTGAGGAACATAGTCACGAAGTTGAAGAAGCTGATTTTTTTTTCTGCTGACCTTTCTTATGGAGCCACATAAACCATTCATCATGCAAATTCCAAATACATTATGTGAAGTGTTTCAGACTAATTGACAATATTCCATTAATTTCCACTGCTGAAAGGGATCTGGAACTTTTCTAATGTAGTTATTTCTCCTTTCAACTCATGCATCACAACAGCCCTCTTAGTGCTCCTTTTGGTCCATTCTCTTCCAATTTCAAGAAACATATATCACGCAGTAGTAATTTATCATGTTTTTAGCTACCTGCCTGCACTGGGGAATCTAGTTTAGTCTGCTCACAGCAGGATCTGGTTTTATTTCCTTCATTACCCTACACTGGTCTTTTGTCTTTGGAGGTTTCTGTATGTGGTAATTATAGAAAAAATGGTTGCATAGTATCTGTTTATTTGAAGATGCTTACCAGGTATATGAGCATAGACAAAATCCTCTAAGTCTATTTTCTCTTGCTGTCTGTGAAGAGGAAAAGGGAGAAAGGAGTCCAAACCATCTGTTCTCATTTTTGTGATTCTGAAATTTTTCTTGACCCACAAAATCATCAGCAGAGGAAACACTGCATTACGGCAAGGAAAGTCACAGAGAAACTGCCTTGACATTTGGAAAGTAGGGCCCAAACCTTATATCTGAAGAGGTAAGTTACCAAGAATGAAGAATAGCTATAAAGAAGATCTTTGATTATTTTTAAATCTTTTATTTTTGTACTAACACCTTTTCTGATGCTGATTTGACAAAGACCACAGGTTAGAAATATGTGCTGGTTAAATGTAATTTTTTTCTTCTTCGTAACAGTCCAATCAGCTACCACAATATTTGCAGATTTGTAGGTTGGTACAATATCCAGTCTTTGAAAAAGGGTGAGAAATTAAGATCAGATAGCATTCAGATTGGTTACAGAATCTCCAAAGCAATTGAAATGTGATACTGCTGCTGAGAAAGTTTAAAATAATGAGTTTGCTGATAGAGGCCACGTGCGAGTAGTTACTGTGTAAAGTGCTGGCAGATCCTCATCAAGTAGAAGATTTGGGAAAAATGAAAGCATAGGTTTTATTTTGCTAAAGCTGCTTTGTTTTGTTTTGCTTCTCTTTGAGATGCTAACAATAGTACGAAATAAGTAGCAGATTCGGATTTTTCATTTTCCCAACCCTGTTGAATCATACCTTAGCCTTCAGTGGTCACAATGAAATTAGGTGAAATCACTTAAAGAATAACATGCTATGTAAGCATCATAAAAATGGAGTCTAGAGGCAGTCAGATTATTAGCAGCATTAATAGCACTTTGGAGTTGATTTTACTGCATGTAATGTGCATCTCTGAAACATCCACTGTGGTAGACTGCTTGGGTCAAAGTCTGTAGCTTTAAACTTAGCCTATTCTATCACTAAATAATAAGTGAATATTCAATAGATTCCCTATTTGAAGGATGTACAAATGACTGAATGTTCCCACAATCATCTCTCCAAGGGAGGACAATTACTTTTCTAAGAACGGACAGCCATGTTTCTCTAGGTCAGATTAGGAGTGTCATGTTGGATAGTGCTTTACCTTGCAGTCACAGGCCTGCTAGCAGGGCAGACGGGAGGTACCTAAGGAAGGCTGTCAAGACAATTTTTTTTTAACGTTTGTCATCCAAAAACTACCTATTAGATGAAGGTGCCTCACTGGCTGCAGCATAAATGTATCTGTATTCTTTAACAATGCCTTCCAAAGACATTTGCCTTACATGTCTACACTTTCAAAATGGTATGGAGCTTATGTAACTTCAGGTAAACAAACAAAAGAGTTATTTTGCATCTTCTCTTGTATGAAGGAGGCTATGGAGTAAGATAAAACAAACACGATTGGCAGAGCTTTTGTGCTCTTTCTCTACAAAAACCTATTAAAAAAAAAAAGCTGAGTGACTGAGTCACATTCGTTAGACTACAAAGATAATTTAATCTCCTTCGTATTCAAGTGCATGGATTTATTGCAATAGGAACTTCAGAAGACTTGTGGGCTGGGGAAGAGCCA
>NW_010234006.1:50982-53489 GCF_000690775.1 Eurypyga helias | reverse complement strand
GCAGGAATATCCTGGTTCCCAGAGTTCTTGTCAGTGCTTTTCTTCCACAGCACTTGGGAGTTCAAGTACCTCTCTCTGCTACAAGGATTTTCTGGGGCAAAATTTCTAACTTCATGAAGATACTTAGGTAATACCTCCAGACTGGTGAAAATGGTAAATTCTAAGTTCAGTTAACCAGGAGTTGTTTTGAAATCAGCAGACACGACTGGCTTAATCTCTTCCTCTGAGTGCTGACAAAGTTCAGAAAATTACCTTCATAAGTATTAAGTGGGGAAAACAAGATGAATCGCTATGTAAAATATAATAAATATACATGTAGATGTATGTGTGTGTGGAACATAATATATGCAAAATAGAAATAAAAGAAACTTGTGCTAGAAAAGATAGCCCTGCAGTAGGCCCCACCTGATGTTATAAACATCAAATATACCCCCACAACATTCCATGATTTTTCTAGTCTCTTCAGGTTTATATCAACCCAAGAATATCAGGGGCACTGCTGACGCTGGTGCTCCAATGCAGAATTGTGTATGAGCTTGGGCCTTTACACGAATTACAGTAATAAAGTATCTCAGCAATAAGTTGCTGAGCCACAGTATCCAGTTCACTGCTCCTCATAAATAACTTCTTTTTACCACTTTACTGACCCATCAGTGGGGGGGAACCATTGTAATGTCAGATCCTGGACCAGAATCATCACTTCAAGGTATAGGTTCTGCCCCTTTTCACCTCGAATGTAGATGCACTACTTCACGGATTCAGTGTATGAGCCACCAAGCACATCTGGCACAATTTATTTTTAGGACAATAAAGCAACTGAAGCATATGCTAAGCACTTTCATAAGCCCTACCCAGAGCCTTTCCTGAAGTTCAGAATCTGACACTACATTTTAACTTTCTACTTCTAAACATGAAATATTTGCAGACACTGCCCCTCTGTTCTTGGTAATTATTGTTGTGCTTCCAAAGAAAGGTGCTGGTTTCATGCAAGCATATGTGTAGAACAAGTATTCTGAGCAGGAGTTAGAAACTGAAAGCATGTGACAAAACTTCAAATGTGTAATCTCCCTCCTGGAAAATGGTTCAAACTGGCAAAGCTTCTCAGCACCTTTGGAATCTGGCATGTTGTCCTAGTTCTGTGCTAGACACTTAAGGCACCATAACCCTCCAGTGAAGCAGGGATAATATGAACATGTACTACCATCCACTTTTCATTTTATTCTATGTATAAAAATAAGTGTGCTTAAAATTTTGACACTAGTCTCTACAGTAATTCATTCTCCTAAATGTGTTTCAGAACATGCATGTGTAAATTATTTAGGAGACTGTACTCTCTTTGGCTTCAGTCTTTAAGGATAAAAGACTTAATCTTCACATAATGTTTGTTTCATCCTTTCTTCATCAAAAGCTTGTATGTCTACAAACATGCTCAAATCAACTGTTCCATCACTGTATTGCTTCCTTAAGAGGCACTGTCTTCCTTTGCATTCCTCGGGAATTCAGTCTGCCGTCATGGTCTTTGCCAATGAGAAAACTCATAAGGAAACAACTACACTAAATCACAAACCAGCTGTTCTTGTTTGTGGTTTCAAAAGCAGGTTAAGCTCTGCTGGATCTTTTTATAATCATACGAGCAAAGGGTGGAACAGAGTTACTACCTCAAACAGATTCCTAAGCCTAGTAACAGCAGAGTACAAACTATGCCTTTTGCAAGGGGGACAGAAAAGACTTGATGATGTAGTCGGGGTAACAAAAACCAACGTGCTTTTCTTCATATTTATTCTTTTTGTACAGCTGCTGCTGCCCGTGTCACACAAATCCTGTAATCATTGTCGTAGCTTTGCAAGCATCAGATCAAGCCATTATCCACTAAGCATTAATGGCAAAAGTAACGTAATTGTGTGCTGCCCCGTCACTGGGCAATCCCTCTACCCTATCCACGATATGTGATGATGGGCATGCGTGCTTGCTGGCTAGCTGTTAGCTGGGTTTAGCGACATTTGCAGTAACGTTTGGCAGTTTGTGCGGAAGGGTGAGCAGGAAGGGCACTGTAGCTTTGCCAACTCAACCAGGGAGCAATGGCACCCTCCTGAAAGCCTTGGCCTCTCTAAGCTTTGCACCTGTCATGACTGACGTAGCATTCCAGGTCAGAGTAGCGGTGGGAATCCAGGTGTCCGGCTGCAGGCTGTGCCCTGCTCTTATGGAAGTATGGGATGGCAGCAGGGAGCACAGCTCACTGAAGTTAATGGTATGAGGTTCAGCAAGGCGAAGTGCCATGTCCTGCACTTTGAGTCCATGCAAGACTACAGGCCTGGGGACGAGTGGCTGGAAAACTTCCTGGCAGAAAAGGCCCTGGGGGTGTTAGTTGACAGTGGCTGAATACGAGCCAGCAGGGTGCCCAGGTGGCCAAGAAGGCCAATGGCATCCTGGTCTGCATCAGGGACAGTGTGGCCAGCAGGACCAGGGAGGGGATTGTCCCCCTGTACTGGGCACTGGCGGGGCGGGAC
>NW_010234006.1:37433-50967 GCF_000690775.1 Eurypyga helias | reverse complement strand
GTTTTTGGGCCCCTCACTACAAGACAGACACTGGGGTGCTGGAGCGTGTCCAGAGAAGGGCAGCAGAGCTGGGGAAGGGTCTGGAGCGCAAGTCCTGTGAGGAACAACTGAGGGAGCTGGGGGGGGTTCAGCCTGGAGAACAGGAGGCTGAGGCGAGACCTTATTGCTCTCTACAACTGTCTGAAAGGAGGGTGCAGAGAGGTGGGGGTTGGTCTCTTCTCCTAAGTGACAAATGATAGGAGGAGAGGAATGGTCTCAAATTGCACCAGGGGAAGTTTAAATTGGATATTAGGAAAAATTTCTTCACCGAAAGGGTTATCAAGCACTGAACGGGCTGCCCAGGGAAGTGGTGGAGACACCATCCCATGAGGTATTTAAAAGACCTGTGGATGTGGCACTTAGGGACACAGCTTAGTGGTGGACTTGGCAACGTTAGGTTAACAGTTAGACTCAATGGTCTTAAAGGTCTTTTCCAACCTAAAAGATTCTATGATTCAATATTTCTATAATTCTGCAGGAGTTTTTCAGAAAAGCTTGAGATTTCATGTCAGTAGAAATGGAATATTAATAGTAAAAGCATTCACAATTGTGAAAGGACAGTGTTAAAAACTGTAACTAAATATTCATACCAGGGATGTTACTATCATCTTGGCTTTTAGGGTATTGCCTGAATGGATGAAATGAATTCTCTTTCCATTTAACTCAGTGGCCAAATTTACTTGCTTCAGTGGGAATAGGATTATACTCTTTGATAACAGAATTTCCTGAGGAAGGAAAGTATAGCATGGTCATGGACAAATCTAATAATTTTTCTGCTCTAATCATCTTATGCCTCAAAGAGGCACTTATACCCCAGGGGGGCTAATATTTACATAATTGTAATTTATTGGGTAAAGAGTTTCCTAACGTAAAGAAACATCAAAGTGTTTGTCTTCATCAAGTTACAGAACAGTTTTAAAATTCACATGGAAATGAAAGGTAAAGGAAAATATTTCTGTGGATCAATTAGAGAGGAATGACACACAATATTTGAAATCAAAAAGTCTGAGTATTTTTATTGGAATGCAATTAACATTCTGTGACAAGCACTTATCAGTGCTGTCACTGGACACAATGTACATTGCTGTGGGGGTTTTATTTGAGTATCTGGTTAAAATAATTGGTTACATATTTAAGCAGGGTGTTTCTGCTGACTTTATAGGCAAAACAGTGCTTATGTAGAAGAGAGCTTCCCCTTAGCATTTAACTTCTCTCTGAAGAATAATATTGGATATTGTAATTTCAGTAAATCTACCACAGAATATATATTCAGGTGAAATACTGATTGTTTATCAGTTTCCTCAGGCTGTAATAACTCTAACTGTGCTGCTTTTTAGTATTTAAATGCAGGCTTGTTTATTTAATACTTTCATATGTTTTCTGTTCAAATTCTTCATCTCCTTTTAGTTAGTCTTGGGTAAGTTTAATTCAAATAACCTGCTAATGCAGCTCTATACTCCTTGCTGTATAATAATCTTGAGATATTTTAAAGATGTGAATTACTCGAGCTTAATGGTTTAAGCTTCCCACAGACGTGGGAAGTACTGTGCTCTTTCTGCAAGCAATAAAAAGCAGAAATGCAAGCCCAGGCTTAGGAAATGAAACAGGAAAGGTCCTCAAATTCAGTCACAGCAGTTTGTATTCAGGTTTTGTTACAGTCATAGACTGTGAATTTTCAAAATTTTTCAGGATGCAAGCAAGACCATTGAGAATGCCACAAGGGTCTCCTGTTCTGTTATAATGGGGAGAAGCAAGGCTGTTGGGAATTATCTTTTATTAGATTAGTGATGCAGTTGAAGAAAGGTTAGCAGAGAGCTCACGCACCACAAGCACGTGAGAGAAAAGACTGGGAGAGTGGCTTGAGGAGGAGTTAGGAGTGGCTTCCCAAGCACGCTCTCAGCCTGAAGTGGTTTTCCTCCTGTTAAGACAAGAGTTGATCTTAGCCATCCTCTGGTTTCAAGAGGAAGGCTAGGAGATTTGGAATGTAATGCTTGGGCTTTTATCACTTTTTCTGTTTGAATGAGAGAGAGATTTGAGTTCAAGCCCTCGTTTTCTACGGATGTAACATACAATATAAAAATTGCCTAGGAGACTAGAACTTTTTATGGTGCAAATGCAGGTAGGAAAAAACCTACATAAGATGCACAGTGTTTTGTTCAAACACTTGAAATTGAAAGAAATTGGTTTCAACCAAATTCCTATCTGTTAGTGTTTCAGGTTTATTGAATATTTCAGTGTCAGAAAAACGCAGAGAAAATTATTTTCTTTAGCTTGTACATTCAGATTTTATTGTAGTGATTTTTAAATTTTCTTCATACTGATATTTATGCTAGAGACTTCACTGTGGAATTTCTTATTATCTAGATAAAGTGCAGAAGCATCAGTATTGATCAATTTACACTCCAACCAGGCCAAAGCCCTACCTGAAGGGAGTGATTTAGATAAAAGAGGTGCTAGACAATTTCAGATTCTGAAATAATGAAAAAAAATTATCTAATTTTCTCATATTTTGTGAGCAGAAAATTCTGGACTTAATAGATTATCAATTACAAATTGATAGTCCTCAAAGAAAACAAAACCTAAACTTTCTGTCAGTAAGGTGCTGTTCCCAAAAGATGACTTTTCCCAAATTTAAACACCCAGCCCATTTACGACGATAAAAAGGTTCTGTTACTAATTAATGGTTAACCAGTACTGTGCTCTATGAGGTATCAGTAGGTGTAAAAGTTCCACACAGTTTTGTCCTTGGCAAGGTTTTTTGTGGTGTGGGGTTTTTTTTTGTATTGTGGTTTTGGTGGGGTTTTTTTGTTTGTGGTTTTTTTTTTTGTTTGTTTGTTTTTAAATTTTTGTTTGTTTGTTTTTTCCTTTTTTGTTCTCCTGTAACTCAGTTAAGTAAGCCTTTTTTTTTTTTACTGGTTTAATCAAGGGCAATCTACACCAGATAAAAGTAAAATAAGGGGAAAGGGAATGTGAAAGCTACTAGTAATGCTGATGAAAACTGCAAATAATGGCTCCACTTTCACTTTGTCACCCACCCATAAAAAAGTTTAGCATTTTTTAATGAGCACCTTGGAAGGAAGATCATGACTCAAGGACTCACGGTCCTTGGGACTGCATTGGATCTCATCCCCGAGTAGATGCAGTGGCATGTGGGATGCCAGGTTTCCTTTTTGTGGAAGAAAAGGATTTGACAAGGATTTACAATCTGCCCCAGCTCACAGGGTTCAAATTGCTCCTGGACCCCATAGATCCATTGAGATTTGCTACAGAAAATTAATTAGTCTTCACATGAAACACTGCAGTGGTTATTTTTCTTCACAAAGTAGCTAGCTGATCAGGATAATTTCTCAAACAGTGTGTTTTTCTCTCTCTTCTTGTTTATTAACAGAAATAATAGATAAAGGAGAGAAATTCAACTCCCCGGATGTGCTGATGACATGCTTATGCATATGTTTTGGTTTTGTTATTAATTGTCTCAGTGAAATTCCTGCTTTATCTCTTAGTAGTGGTAACAGTAATTGCCCTACCCAATTATCTCAAAAGTTTGTACTTAGTGACAGGTTCTCAATGATTCTGAAGGATTTTGTTGGTTGAATAGAATACTCCTCAACTACCTTATATGTGAAATACATGAAATAAGAACTTGAATTTTTCTGTTGCAGTTTATTCTAGTAGAATATTTAAAAATAAACATATCTTACAGAAATAGCTGTATAAGGCATTGTTTTAAGCCTTGATTCATCATATATTGCAATCAAAGGGTCTGTTTCAATTGACTAGTCAGGGTTTAAAATGGTCTCATAATGTAGCTGTTTTGTCAGACGTTTATTTTCATATCTTCCATGAGATTTTACTGCAACAGGATGTTCAGGAGAACAATATTCGGTTTTAGTGACCAAGCCCTGGGGAAAGATTATTATTATTATTAAGCATAAGCAGCATGAGTATTCAGGTGGTGCTGGAGTGAGGGATGGATTTCCTTGTTCTGATTTGTACTAGAAATGCCACCGAAATATTTACAGGCCCAACATGTACTGCGGTATTATCTGTTCAGGGAGGAGATATGCTATCTGTAAACATTTTGATTGCTCATACTAGCAGTCTCCTACTTTAAACAAACCCTCACAGTTATGATGCTCAGAGTCTGGCAGTTTTCTGTGAGGGGAGACTGGGTTTCAATCCTGTGCTACTAGCCACCTCTGACCCCTCTGTCACTTCTGTACTGCTAGCTGAAACACTGAATTTTAAATAAGTTTTTTCACTGGCAGAATCTTAATGTGACATTTTTGCAAAAAATTTTGTTCCTTCTGTATGACTGAATTTTATATTCAGGGGAAGAGGATAGTGGCTAGAATTAAGGAAGGAGTCCCTGGAAAAAAACCCCTTGGAAATTCTCCCTTCTCCCCTGCCCTCTGGGAACTGGTGCTGAAATGTTGTCCTTACTGGCTCTTAAAAATGCAATTGCCTGTATCTGAAGGGAACACAGCGAAAAAGGCATAAAAAGTATGCATGATTCACTATTGACTCATTGTTGAGAGAATTACTGTTTGGGGGCTTGTTTTGGTTTTGGCTTTTAGCATTTATTTTAGTGTTACATTAATTATCACTTTATATCTTTGTCTTCTGACCTATTTCACTTTTGATAATCTGTAATTAACATGACTTTTCTAATTAAATATCTAAGTGGAACCCTTTTGACTCTAAAACCCTGTAACTGTTTTTTTTTTCCCCTCAACGTGCTTTACCTTTTTGCATTGTGTCCCCACGTGGAGGGTGGTTTTGGCAGGGCCCCGGCGGGATGAACGGCTGCCACGGATAGAAGCAACACAGGCTGTGGAGGAAATTGTCAGACAGTGGAAGCAACAGAAATAATGGGTGAATGTCTAATCTCGTACAAGTGTAAGTTGTCATCCTGCAGCTTAGGTCAACCATGCATATATCAGCAATTAATTTTCTGACTCTTCCAGGTGTGAGTTTGTATTTACGTACCTCTGAATAACCTTGTTTATAATTTGTAGGAAGCACCTTTTTTTTAATATCATGACTCCCTTTAATATTAGATTGGCTTAGAAACTATAAAGCCACTGGTGGTTACTGTGGTTTAAGTCTGTGAATCAGCAGGAGGAGCTAGTTTGTGAATTTAATGCTTAAATGATGATCCAAATGAACTGCAGTGTATTTGCCAATTCAGATGCTGAGAGATGAATGAGTAGGGGGTTGAAGACATTGAAACTGGGAAATGAAAGGAAAGTAAATACTCCAGGTTGGATGTGGTAGCATTGAAATGTACTTGCTGCATATGTTATAAGCAGTCTGCTCAGGGGTGAAGAAACTAGCAATTCCTCAAAGCGTGGGTTGAAAGAGGGGTGGTAGAATTGTGTCCTTTGCTAACCACAGTAACACGCCTGATTTCCCTTGCAAACATGTATGAGGAGGAGAGCAGCTATGCTACAGGGGAAGGTAATAGAGAAAAGGAAGTTATTTCTGAAGGATCTGTTGAGACAGGCCATTTTAGCTCTGAATGAGTTAAAATAGTCTCATTTACCTCAGTCCATTCTGAGAACAGGAAAACAGTCTTTTCAGTGTAGGGTTCATCATATTTATTTGTGTGGTAGTCCCTTGCAAACTACGAAATAGGCTGTAATCTGGCATGCTTTGAAATGTTTTCTGTTGTTTCTTTCCAGGAGGTTCTGGGGTTTAAGTAGTGAGGAAGCAGGTTTAATGCTGCTTTGTTGTGGGATTCAGCTTTCCCTGTTGGTATGCAGGCAATTTACATTTGTTTAAGTCAAGATCTTTGTTCAGTGGGATGGGGTACTCGTTTGTGTTTTGTTTGCCCTTAGAAATAGAAACATGGATGAATGTCACATGATACAATTGAGTGAATATTTTTACCCCACTAACTTCCTCAGGTTTTTTTTTTTAAAAAAAAAAGAAGGCAAGAGTGGACCTTCTGTTTTCCTCACTTTCCATTTTGTGTCTGAAGTGGGACTGTCAGCAAGCAGAATCATGGGAGAATTTGGCAGGCTCCATACTTCTGTTCACAGAGGGACTACGAGATGGTTATGCACCCTAGGTTCTTTCACCTGTGAAGAACCTATCCCTGGTGAAGGTTGAAAGTGGCGGAGAGTCCTCAGGCCTGGAAGAAATCTGAGATGTGATTTAAAGTAGCTTTACAGTGTCTGTGTTGTGTCTCATTGCTTCGTGAGTGTGCAGGCTGAAGGATCAGATTTAGTAAACGGTTCTGGCCCATGATTCAAACGACATGGCTTCTAATCTTGGCTTGGCTATGAACTTTGGATGAATCTTTGTAACTTCATTGTTTTTCTTCATGTGGTTACTTAATATGGTATGGTCCTAGGCCAGGCAGAAATTCTTGCTATTAGCACATATCGTGTCTAGCTCAGTGTGGCTTCAGCCTCAGGGCTGTGTCTTGTTACAGTTGTAATGTGAATAATATTGCCATCAGCACAGTAACATTTTTGAGACACATTTAACATTGCTCAAGCTAGGCCCAAGTATGTGTGAGAGATTTCAATAATATATAATGTGCAATAAGGATTGCATCATTGGAAGGTTTTTAAACCTCATTGAATGTCTACAAGGATGCTTTCAGAAGCAATAAAGCTTGGTGTATGTCAGTATATTGTAAAGCAGGGCAAAACCAATACAAACACTGCCTTCTGCTTTTTTCATTGAAGCTATTGAAGTTGAGTCCAGTGTAGCTATAGTGGCACTTTTGTATGCCGCCTTGTCCAGTTGCATGCATTCCATATAGAGAGGCATAACAGGGGGAGGAGGGGAGTTTCTTTCACTTGTATGATTCTGGCCCTAATTTGGTCTGAGATGTGCAGGAAAGGAAGCATGTTTTCAAAAATCTACATGGAGTAATTGTAGCTGGTACATGACCCGAATGGTTTGGTTTGTGTCACCATGGCAGTCATGTATATAACTGTCAAGGTAGCCATCTGCATCATTAGCATGTGCAATTAAGCTAACTTTTAGCAACATGATCGCCTGAGAAGGTCGTGTATGCAAGTAGATACTTAGCTAATTAGAATATTGAACGTGAATTAAACAGGGTGATACTGGTCTCAAAGTTTTAACTAAATAATTTTGTTCTGTTATCTTTGTAGCATCTATATTGGTGTGATGTAGTGCTATGTGTGTATGGCAACATCACAAATATCAGAAGAGAACTCATTAAAGCACCGTCACACTTCAGATACTTTTTGATAGTCTTATGCATTATATAAAGCAAAAGATTATGTAGGGGTTATTAGTGGGGAAAGATGCAAAACAGGAGGCTGTATGAACTGGTTTATACAACCTGATTGTCTGGAATAGCAGAGAATTGGACTTGACCCAGTTGATGTCTGTGTTCAAGTCATGTTACTAGCCATGATGCTGTAAGTGTATAAGAAATACCTGCCTACTGTCACTTACTGTCGGCAAAAAGGACCCTGTAAGCTGCTACAGATTTTGACTTCAGTCATTTTATTTTCACCTAGCAGTTGTGGGTTTTTTTTTTTTTTTTCCCCAGGGGTTACATCGTTTAAATTTCACTGTTTTAAATTTATAGAATGGGCACTTCCTGGGAGGTATTCACTTAATACTGTTGGACTTTGCAATAAGAAATTGGTGAAAGCTTTAGAGTGGAAGCCTTTACATGTGCTGGATCATGGATCGTTAACTTCATAAACTTGAGTGATGATAGTTTGCGGTGTAGTTGCTGTTGCACTGAAGAGGACTACACGAGTACATGCAGTTGCTTGTGTCCTGGGTCTACCTGGCTTGCTCTTTCTCCAGTTGACCTGGGGAGAAAAATACTAAGACATAGGCTAAATGCTTGTGGTAAATGAGATGTGTGATCATGTTTTGCTAGCAAACAGACGACCGCTCGCCATATGAAAGAGCTGCAATTTTTTTTTTTTTTTTTCTGTTCAGAGCATTGCCTGTGGGAAAACAAACACACTTAACCTCATTATATGGAGGCACTGAACAGTAGATGCTAAAAGGTAGAAAAGCTGCAGCTGAAGTCTAAGAATTTGGAAAATATGTTGCTTGGCAAATGTGGTCTGTGACAAAACTGTTTAGAAGGGGAAGAAGAGTTACTTAAAGCAAATATGTCAGATGCTGGTGATTAACTGGTGGAGCTCTAAATAACTTTCAGTTTAGAAGTGTTTCATTTTTCAGTAAGGACTGTCTTATATGGGAGTCACTATAGTATAAGGCTGAAATTGAAGGCATCAGGGAGGAGGCTGCGTATATGCTGGAGTGTTGCTGAAGCTGCAGCAAAGAGATCGTTGTCATGACAGAAAAGAATATCTAAAGACAATTAAGAATTTGCAAAGGAATTACTGATGACACATGACAAGGCTAAGCCACAGAGCAGATCCTCACCTGATGTAAATCAGCATAGCTCCAGGAAAGTCAAGGGAGGAATACTGATTTTTGTCACAGCTGGTAGTTTATTTTGTTGAACATGTATTTTACCTCCTATTTTACATAGAGGATCAGATTTATTCATCTTTTAATCTCTGTACTCCAGCCAGTTTGATAATCCTTCATTTTTCTGTAACATTTTAATCACGTAATTCGATGCAATCGAATATGATATTGTGGCTATGCAGAGGATTGTAATTTAAAGTGAGGAGCAAGCAGCTGGAACAGAAGAATTCATAGCAATGATAATGAATTTTTTACCACCTTTCACCTCAGATTCTTCGTTACTTTGGTGATAGCAATAGAGAATATGGAGTGCGGAGAGCGAGGATGCTGTAATGGTGAAATGGCAACCTGTGCTTTGCCAGTCCTTGCTCAGAATAACACCTGCTGGCCCTTGACACCTCCTGAATACACAATGGAAGTTCAATTTCTGTACTAAGCAAAGACTAATAGGGAATACCCATAAAGCATCAGCAGAATCATGCCTGAATTAATTGGTTCTGAAATATAATGGAGTTGTTTCTCTTAAGGCTTTTGTTTGGTGGTGTGGTTTTTTTTTGTTTGTTTTTAAATTGTATTCCAAGCACAAGCAAATGTCTCCAGATAGTAGTTACAGAAAAGATCTCTTTCCATACTAACTGTTGACTAAAGAAAAGTCTCTTTACAGGGGCGCACATTTAAGGCGGGCACTGGACAGGTCAGAGAGAGAAAACAGCTATTGTCAAATTGTAGAATCCTAGAACGGTTTGGGTTGGAAGGGACCCTAAAGATCATCCAGTTCCAACACCCCTGCCATGAGCAGGGACACCTTCCACTAGACCAGGTTGCTCAAAGACCTAATTCTCAGACCTTTTAGCACAATACAGTTAATTACAGACATTTATTCTTCTGAGAAAATGTTGTAGACCTCAGGCCCCTGATGTCAGACTAGATTAGTAACATTTGATCTATTACAAGTGTCTGAGCTCTTTTATGACTAATGCAGCAATAGATGGTTCATGTCATCATACAGTAATGTTAAAAAAAAAAAAATAGACTACTAAACAGTCCTGAAAATTTAGTGGGAAGTTTTGTATTTTATAATGTGATGTTACTGGGACTGGCAGAGGATAGTACTGCAGAGCTTTTCATAGCACAGAAGCAGACATCTCCTGGGACCATGTTTACATCCAGAGCAGTTATTTTGGACAAATAGTTAATGAACCAAAGGATGCCTATTTTTAGGCCATTTTTATTGAACCAAAACAATTCACAGATATGGATCAAATATACCAAATAGTTCTCTTTTGAGGTGTGCTTCGTTTGTAAACTCTCAAAATTAAGCTTTAAACGTGAAAAGAAAGATTAATTAAATGAAATGTAATTTTGGGATCAAATACTACATTTCAGGTGGAAAAGTGCTTTCCTTTTGGAGAAAACTGTAATATTTTTTGTTCTAGGTGGACATTTTTCCACATTTTGTCTTTGGGCAACAAACTGCGAAGCAGTGTTTCTGTACAATCATAAGATGGGGGCATCCTGTAATTACTGCTGTCGGAGACATGGCTGATGCGGGTCAAGGAGCCCTTCCCACCCAGAGGTCACCCCACTGCCCTGCTCCCACGACCTGCCGCTGCCCCACGCGCTCCCCCCACCCTCCCGTCTGCTGCTCTGCTCGCTGCTTTTCTTTGCGCTGTCGCTACGTTTGCTGCTGCTGCTGTTACCGCTGACACGGTGTCATGGAGGAGAGGATGGTGATGGGTACAAGCACCGTGACGGCAGCCTGAGCAGCCGCTGCCACAGAGGTGATGGCAGGAGGTGGCAGTTGGAGTGTTTCGAATTACAGTAGGAAGTCTGGCTCCAACATGCTCGATACTCTAGTCCTTTTATTTACCACTGGCTTCTCCTGGGGGATTTTGTAAAAGCAGTAACAGTTCAAGGACTTTCTCTGCTTTTAGTGATGGGAAAAGTAGTGAAACTGAACCTGAAAATACCTGCTCAGTTTATGTGCAACTTAACCTCTCTCTACGTGCTGAGGTAGGACGTGTCAGCGGCCGTCACCACCAAGGGTGCTAATTCTCAACGCGATGTGGTCTCTCCAGTCACCGGCTGAGCAATACTAAAATGAAATTTCACTTCAGACTAATTTCTGCTGTGGTTCTCCATCTTGATAACACATGTACAGTTCTGTGCAAACTGATTATCTGCCCCTCGGGACGGTCTATTGTTTGCGCTCTGTAAGCCCTGGTGCAAAGCTTTTGTTTCCCAGAGGTGTGGATTGTATTGTGCCGCATCAACAGGAGATGATGTCTGCTTCAGCTGAGGCGAGGCTCAGCTTCAACATGCTTATATACAGTGTCACACAATAATTGCTCTTGGTTTCAGGAAAAGAAAACTAAGATATATGAAGTCAGACACCCATATGTCCAGCAGTCTGAACATGATTTTGTTGTCTAATACTTTTTGAATTTGAGTGAAAACAGAGTGAACTTCTCTTTCTGGTTTTGCCAGGAAAGAGAGTGAGCGGAAAGAAATTACATCCTGATGAGCATTAATTCCTTTGAGTGACCTGAAAAGCAGTACAAAATTCTAGATGATAGATGGCAAAGAGATACCCAGGTAACACTGAGTTGTTCAAACAACTATACCATATGATGACATCACACCCCCTGGTCAGAAATAAAGCTGGAGGCATCAGCGTATGGTTGAATAAAGACAATTGACAAAATACGCAGCAGCTTTAACAGCAGGTTATGAAAAAAGAAGTACATACTGAATGAAGTAGGTTTTTAAAATCTTAAATGCACTTAATTCTCATCACAAATTCCTGTATTTTCTACAACTCTTTGCCTGGCAGCATGGTGTTCTGAAACAGCAAAAACTTGGAGGGATTTTCAATCCTTGAGAAGAATAATGTAATTTCATTTATTGATTTGTTTTTTGAATGAGATTGTGAGAAGTTGCCCTCTATGCCATCGCTTGTTAGCAGTGTGGAGTTGGCCAGGGGATTGTCAAGCAACCTGGTTAGAGAGTTTCAGGTGTCTGAGAGCTCAGCTGGCTGCATGAGCCCCGTGCTACCCCTCCTGCCTGTTGCTTCCACAGTCTTGCAGAGTGGGAAGGGAGGGCGGCAGGCAGTGCTGAATTTTCCACTGGCTGATAAACCTGGACTAATAGCTGTAACCTCTGCCTCGTTTTGTACAAACCCTAATCCCACTCCCCTTGAGGGAAAAATCTGCCTGCCTCTCCATTAGGAGAAATTTATGCTGCTTTTTTATTAGCTTCCCTCCTCCCTTGTATTTTATGCTGAAAGGATAATAGGTTCTGTATTACAAAATCTCCTTCCATTATTTATCAAACCAACCACATCCTGGCATGACTTTGCTTTTCCCAGTAGTAAGGCTTCTGTGCCAAAACTTAATACATATATTCTCCACAAATGCTGTTATATCCAAGGTGCTCTGTATCACTGGAGCTCAGCGGATGTAAAGTGCATGCTGTGTGCACTTAGATACCTAACGAGTATATATAAGCTGTGCATTGGTAGGCTAAGAATTTAATGAACATAGCAAGTTGCCATGAATGAGTTGTGAGTGGTCAAAGGTCAGGAATATTCCATATATACAACTCTGCTATAACGAGGTGTGCAGCAATCCCTGTACGTGACAGGTGCCAAATATTCATGTGAAGTGACGAAACTGAATCATAAGAAGGGCCTGTTCAGTGGACATACTGATATCATTGAATGCCGCTAATTCTGGTTTAAGTGAAGTGTCTAAACTATGAAGGACCTAAATGTCTTGGTGTATTTGGGTTTAGAAATAGAATTGCAAGATTCTTGGATATGTTTGGAACAGTACTTCACCATTTGGTCTAAGTACAGATAAGCTATTTTGTTTCTAATTATGATGTGGGGTTTTTGTATTTTGAATTAAGAATTGTATATTAGAATGTGACTCATGACATGGATTAGTAACTGGCTGCAAAATGAGGTGAAATAAAAATCCAGGATACCTTGAATTTAAGTGTTATGGCACTTAACTTTTGACATTGATTGGCCATCCAGAACCCAGATTGAGGACATGTAAGTCACTTACTGCATGAACTTAAAACTCAGTGAAAGAGATGCTGCAGAATGATGTTAGGCACATCTAAAGAGCATTTTAAGATAGCAGGAGTGCAGATTGTTCTGTGGGCACTTACTTTGAATGAGCTGAGAGAGGGTAGGATGAAAATTGACTCATAGTCCTTAAATCAGAGCCATAGGAGTTGCTTCTCTGAACTTGGAGTGCGTATTTCTGTGGCTTCTGCTGAAGTTGGGTACCTTTGGTCTGTCTTGTAAAGTCGTGGCCAGAGTGTACTCTTCTTCACAAACTGACTAAAAGTGGAGGTAGTGAAATCCCCTTTGATGTATCAGCTGGGTGGTTTGAGCTTTAGTGTGGGAAGTGAAATAGCACCAGGTTCATCTGGAGATGGTTCATCCATCTGCTCTACCACCTGGTGCAGGAGTGTGTGCAGCGAGGGATGAAGGGGGCTGAGGAAGGCACTTGCCATTACAGCTATTGATGCTGTGTCATTATGGCAGGGCCAATTTGAAAGGCCAAAAGAGATAAAATACAACCTGTAGTATTTTTCTAAGGGCATTCCTCTGGACTGAAGAAATCCTGTGCCTCAGTCGTCTCCTGATGCCTGTTTATGTGCATCCCAAGAAATGTTTTTGGGACTGTTCAGTTTCCCTAGAAGAGGAAAAAGCAGCACTGAGGCTGTGGAGAGATTGCAAGTTTAGATACCCAGAGAATTTGAAATTCAAGCAGGGAGCTGATTGCTGGAGGCCATTGCTTCCAGGATCATGCAGAAGCTAATATGAGTTTGTACTGGGACCTTCACTTATCCAGCTAAGTCATGCAGCTTTATGTTGCATGATGCCTTAAAAAGCTTTAAAAGATGATGCTTGTCTTTGAAGCTGAACTTAAAAATCTCAAACTCCTGGTAAGCCTTTAGAATGAAATGTTTAAGTCTCCAAGTTTAAGGCTTTATAATAAAAATGCTGTCTTGATACTTAGCTAGAGTAAAA
>NW_010234006.1:33962-37402 GCF_000690775.1 Eurypyga helias | reverse complement strand
TCCTGCTGATGCCTTGTCTTTGTAGCAGAGCTCACCCTTAGAGAGTATTTGATTTCTGGCAGCTTCCCCAGAATTTCTTGTAGAAAGAGACAAAGTGGTCAGTACTTAGTTTTTACATTGGAATATCTTTTAAATTATGTTTTTTAATGTATCACCCCATGATTTTTTTTTTTTTTATACAGGCAACTTCATAAGAGAGAAGTTTATCAACAGATTAAGTTTTTAAAATCACAGTAGTGTTGCAGATTGTTATGATATTTAGAACTGTCTAAAGATGAAGTTCTGATAGTTAAGTATTTCTTATTTTCTTTAAACTGATATTTTCACATTTCTGGTTCAGGATAGAAAAATTGAAAATAAGAAACCTTAAAGTGGGGACTGAATACATTAGAACTTTCAATTCTCAATACTTTTAGTAACAGAAAATATTTCAAATTCAGAGTCTTAGTTCTTATCAGAAAGTATCTAATTTTGAGTAATAGATTGTCAGAATTTGAAATCTTTCCATTACTGAGGGAATATATACTGAAAATAATCAACTAAACTGGTTTTGGCTTTGCTAAGCCAGCCTGTCATTGAAATACACTTCAAAGTATGTAGGGACGTTTCACGAATGTGACATACAACATTGTATACACTGATGTTCTGCAATCTCTTTGCTGAGTACCAGCATATATATCCAGATCTCCAGCTCTGGAAGAAGAATACCAATCATTTATGTTCAAAAGAGAGAGGGTGAGGGAAGGATAGAATCTATCCAATGAAAGATTAATCTCAGGGTTAAACTCCAGAGTTAGGTGTAATTGGGGAGCTCAGCTGTGTAACAGTATAATAATGTATAATATAATATGTGTAATATAATTACCTGTAATAATGTATAATGTTTCCATCTCCATTTTCTCAGCGATTACCTCTTTCTCTATGGTAGAGTGTCATGTCATCTTTCCTAGGTTTACTGGAAGTCTTTTTCCACAGTAATTTGTTATTGAAGCTAATATAACTTTAGACAAAAGAATTATTCTGAAGCAAAATGTTCTCATTTTAACATGCTTTCTTTGAGGCTCAAAATCTTCATTTTCTGTTATTCTGGAAATAAAAATCCCCTCTCATCTCCTGAAAACAACCACCCAGTGCTACTCCATGGTGGCACAATTTATTCTGCTGCCTAGTGCAGAGCACTGGTGTTAGTGGGCCATGGCGTTACAGGTGTGGAGGTGGAGAGCCACTCGGTGCTATGATTATGACTGTGTAAAGGCTTTAGTCAGTGCAAGGATGTCCTGTGGTCGGATTAAAATGCAGTAAGCGATTTGTAGTGTAGGGGAACCCTTGATAAAGCCAAACCCAAGTTTTGGAGATAAAGCGTTTGTGTGATGTGCCTTATTTGGATTTCAGCATGTATTAGGGTCTCTTGGTCACAGAGACAGGTGGGATGATGGAACACATCCCTGTGATGGATGAGGTATAAGGCAGTACTTTGCTTATGGCAAAATATTGTGACAGACATTTGCTTCAAGAAAAAGAAAAAGCATCTGCGCATGTTGAAATTAGTGCTAGCCACTGGGTAAAGGATTTCTGGATTACCCATGGAACAAAAGGAGGGATTACTGAAAGCTGGTGGGGGAAGGAAGACATCTCCTGAAATTCACTGACAGTTGGTGTGGGCTTCTGGTCCATCGATTGCTGCTGCTCTGACGGCCTCGTCAGACAGCAATGCCCTGTGCTTGGAAACCACGGCAGGTCAGCGAGAGCAGCTGCTGCAGGGTGCCAGCAGCCACCCGTGGTAAATGCCAGATCCAAAGCGAGCCAGAACCTAATGCATTCAGTACTGTAAAATATACTGGCATGAATGATCGTTTCAATAAATCACTTTGTTGCTATTGATTTTCTTTCCTGGATCAATGCAGACCGATTTAATGTGAGAATGAATGGGGAGAGCTACAAGTAATAACCGGCAGAATTTTCCAGCAGTTGAACTTGCTGTACAAACGCCAGATTTTGATCAAAGCATGTCTGTGTGATTGGAGTGTGAGGAAGTTTTAAGATGACTTGAACAGAAGGTCTCATTGTTTTTGCTTGAATGTAAATACACAGATTATTTCCTTTAAGGAGAAGAGTATGATTTTTTTTGTGCTTTTTTCTATGTGTGTGCTGTAGACAGAATATTGCATAAATATTGGTTGAAGCAAGCGTTTTTTGAACTCTGTGCTCTCTTCAAATTCTATGTTTGTAATGAAAATGAAGACAGCTGTAAATGTGTTATATTTATTGTTTTGCATAGTTGTGAAGGAGACCTCTCCTGAAAACCCCTCCTTGATAAGTAGTTAAAAATTGACTCACTCACTCATCCTTTTTGAAAACATCTTTGTAGCTCATTTCCAAATTTAATGAGCCTGACTTCAAACTAATTCAAGATTTAACAACTACTTTGCTGAAAATTGTCAACAGTGGCAGTCCTGGGTTGACTTGATTCATTCAGCAGACAGAAACACATAACCCCTTTCACAGTCTGTGTAAAGGTCTCTGTTTTGATCAAGGTTGTGGCAGTGTAGGAGGCAAGTTTGCAGCTGGACCATACCACTGACCGTTGTTGCTGACGAGGCATGTTTAGAAGCTGCTGGCTTACACTGATTTTTGAGGTTCCATCCGTTTGCCTGCTAGAGTGTGTATCCAGGTTTCCGCCTGCAATTCGTTGGAGAGCTTTCCATGGGATTAGTACACAGCAAGGGAAAAATAATAACCACTCTGTTTGTGCCCACCTTGGCCGTGTACAGCTTCTTCTGGACACTGATACTCAGCATTGTAGAGACACATGAGTAGATGCATACACTTTGTCTAAGGGAAACTGAGAGGAAGAGTGAACGTTAGGAAGTAACGTGACACGATGTATAAACTTCAACAGCAGTGTCTTAAACTAAGAAGAAACCAAACAGAATTCAGCAAATGGGAAAGGTGGGCTTTTTCATGGTTTAGTTAAAATGATGTTGTTTTGTTTGCCAGGGGATCTCAGCTTTTACTGTGGTGTCAATGGCCCCTGTTAACATTTATGTAGATCTACATTGAAACTGATACAAGCCTAGCCTGCTATGCTGATCAGCTCATTATTTTAAGTGCCTTTGCATCTTTAGCTGAGACACAACCTGTTAGTTGTTGTTGACCCTCATCCAAAAACTTGGATTCTGGTTTGGATGCTGCTTGGACTCTGTTTTAAAAACACACAGTTCACATACCTTTGGGTTCCTGCTCTAAGCGTATGTATGGGAAGTTAGATGTGTGAAATGCAAAAACCTTCAAGTGTTATAGCCTGGGGATAATAGTTTGAGGCATCTTAAAACCCAAGATGTCATTTGTCAATGTGAAGAAAACCCAGTTATCTCATGATTATTTTCCTCATTGCACACACAAGGCTGGCAGAGTATGCTGTGGAAAGTAGCACAGTCTGC
>NW_010234006.1:27845-33945 GCF_000690775.1 Eurypyga helias | reverse complement strand
CACTGTTGCTGGAGACAGAAGATGGGTAGATGGATTTAGCATCTAATGGAGTATAGTTATTGGAATGTCTTTGTGCTCATATGATTGCAAATGTGACACTGAACTGTAATCCCTTTCTCCTCTTCACTTTTGTATAATGAATCATGGTTACTAGTAATTTTACCTTATAGCTCTACAATGAAATTAAACATAAAAAAATGGAGTATATAGATCTGTATATTTAGGGCTGATGACTGGCTATATTTACTCCAGATATCGCATTATAAATGTATTTATTAATAAGATTGTCATATTTCAAGATATGAAATAGGCTTAGGTGGGTTCTTTTTAGTTTTTCTTTTTTTATTTATTTTCTGCTTAATTTTATATGATTATTTTAAATGATCTAAACTCAGAGTAAATTTAGTTGATCAAAGGCTATATGTGCAAGGTAGTGTGTGCATGCATCTGCAGTGTCCTGACTATGTTGTGGTTTTTCTGCTGCGAGTCTGGAAGCATCCTTACCACTACCTCCTCAGTCTTTGTTTCGCGTCCACTCTGATGTGTGTGACTGATGGGTCTGAGGGCCTTTCGTATAAATCAGATTGGCAGAAGCAGAATCTTTGAGGCACTTCATGGAGTCTTTTGTTCTCCTCTTTGTTCAGAGTAAATTTTGCTTGGAATCAGATTTTAATTTTACATGTTTCAGGGACTGAAAAAATATTTTAGTTCTTTTCTTAGTAAAAGAGGGTGTTTGCAGGTGTTAGAGTGGTGAACATCAAAAGCATTATAATGGTTAAACCCCAGATACTGAGACTCCATAATTTACATAATTTACTCCATAATTTACATAGTGGTAAAATACACCTCATGCACCGGAGTCCCTTCTTTAAACAGGTTTGTTTTCATTGGTACCTGGCAGAACAGCCTTTCCTTGTACAGACTTCAGCCGTTACACAGAAACTTTTCTCAAAAAATTACTGTGTTGTTTCAGACTGGAAATAAATGTTTGTCTTAAGTGAATCGTAAAGTGGGTAACTGCAGGATTTCTTCCAGGCAATTGGCTTCTATTATATATAGAAGAATCACACACTAATTTGTATATTTTACATAACCTTGTAAAGTAGGCTTGCAGCAGTCAGACTGTTTGCATTGTGATTCCCACTTGCATCAGGACTCCTGCTGCTAAACAGCCAGTAGAAGGGAAAAGCTTATGCAGTGCGTTAGGACAAGTCTTCAGCCAGCAGAAACAGCTTGTCTTAATTTCTTCAAAAATGCTGTTTGGAGAGAGATGGATTTATTCTTTGCTGGCATCAGTGTCAGACATGCGTCTCGCAGAATGTAACTCACCCAACGCACACAAGCAATGGCACAGAGAGGAATTCACCTCATAAAAGAAAAGGTCATGTGATTTAAAACTGAAAGTGAACTCACTGAGTCTACAAATGGTCCCGTAGCTGAAGCTGTTGTCATTGGCAGGATAAATGGGCACTGTCTCAGCCAGATCGTGTTTTACTGGCAGTCTGTCCTGCCCGGGTACACTTGTCACATCTTTCAGTCTACTGCAGGGTTTGTATTTGTGCTGTTGTGCTCTGCTGATGCAGTTCTGGAAAATGCTTTGGTTGGGTTCTTTAAGTTGTTTGGCAGGTTGTAATCACGGCCATTTAAAGATTCAAATCTTTAATCAGAAGGAAAGAACTCTTCAGAAGAGGGATCTTCAGTGAAAAACAACTTTTGGGCCATGATTTGTTATCTACTTTGAGCCAAAATAATCTGACACTTGCGAACTTGAAAGTGTTGGGGATCACTTCAATTTTTAGATTTTTTTTTTTCCCTTTCTGTGTTTTTTTCCTTTTTTCTGTTCTGTGCTTTGTAAATGCACATCTGCAGGGTGGTCTGGGTGGTAACAAAAAGGCTGCAAATGGTACTTTCCTTGTCTCTTTGGTACTTCTCCCCCCGTCAAGTCCCTCATGGGTTCATGGAGAGGAAATTTCACTGTGTCATCTTAACAGAATTTCCTGGGTCCAGTTGATACTCTGTTTATACAAAGTATTCTGCCCAAAATTGCACAAATTCCAGCAAGACAATTGAGTATTTATTGCGTCTCCATTCTTGAAATCAAGTGGGCTGCCCTTAATCAAGTTTCACGTTGAATATATTAATTTTGCAATTATCTTATCAGCTAAATTTCCAAAAGGCTTTGATAACAAGACTGAAAATCTACATAGATCAAAGGAAATCATATAAATGGCCTTTTTAAACTATGTGCTGGAAAGAGCATAAGCTCTGCGTTATTGACAGAGCTGTTCTCCAAGCCTTATGAAATTTGCCTCACGATGTATGAGTAATAGTGTTGGGGGCTTTTTTGGGGTTGTTTTGTTTTAACAAATGAGTAGAATATTGTCTTTTTTTCCTAATCAAAAAGGTGATTTTAATTTAGCTTTGTTTTCATGTATTGTGAGCTATCACCTTTACAAAAAATGGGGAGATTTTTTCAGGATTTTGGAGCTCTGATTCCAAGGGTTCTCTTATGCTTGGATGTCCTGCTTAAGTCCTCCCAAACCTCAAATGGGAAGAAAGATTGTCTGAGTTACACTGAGTGACCTGTTCAAGGTCCAAAACCACAGAGAGATGATAAGCTGGGAACCATGTCACTGCTGTGGGCTCTAACCATTATCTTCTCTTTTTCCGCAATGGCGTATGGGGGAAAAACCTGCTTGAACAGAAGGCAAAATCACAAATCATCTGTTCTTCCTGAAGATTTTTTTCTCTCAGTTTTCTTTACAGAATTTGAAGAAAACTTATTTCTGAACTAAAAGCAAATTGACTGACCCAAAATGTCAATGCACCTTCCATCAATGGATTTAAATAGTGAAATTATGCAGACATTTCTCAGTATTTAGGCACTCAAATTAGTAAACGGTGGAAATGCCAGCAATAATGCCAGTTCTTGTTCTGTTTACTTTCAGTGTTTGAAATCCTGTATAACCTTTGCTGAAACCTTTCAGAAAATTGTTTGAAGTGATCTCAGTATAGCTTCCATTTCCTTCGTGATTGTGCAGCATATATGTTACCCTGCACTTGTTCCAACCTATGGAAACTGGTTCATTATCATTTCACAAAAGTCTGAAGGTATGATCCAAATCCTTTTTGTTCATACAGAAGTTTCATTTCTGCTGAGCTTCAATTGCAAGAACATTTATGTTATATTTATTCAGAAAAAGAAGTAATCAACCCAAAAAAGATGCCTGCTAATTTAAAGTAGTGCTGGTGTTTTACTAGAGGGACTCTTTCTCCCCCTTACCCAGTAGACGTGGGCTTAATTAAGAGTCCAGAATTTAAGAGTCCTACTCTATGGTCATGAAGTATTTTTCCTTGAAGTTTGCCATTTGTAAAATGAGTTTAATATTTTCCTGTTCCATAAGAAAAGAAGCAGACAGTAGTGAACTCAAATGATCATAGATGTATTTGCTTTTTATACTAATTTTGTTCCAAATCTTACCTAGGCTAAGGTTATCATTTTTATATTAATATAGATAATCTTAATATAAATTTTTTGAGATTTATCATATGACATTATATTCTCATAGACTAATGATAAAACATTTTAAATTGCCTATGCTTGGCAAGCTCTGTCTTCTTCCTCTGTCTATCTTCCATGTGCAGTCATTGCCTTTTGCTCAGAGCACCTGCTTTCAGCTTCTTGGGATTGGTTATATTTTAAATCCCTGGTATATGTGTGAAAAACAGCTGTCAGTTTCAGATTTCTTTTGTTTTCTAACTTTGGGGTGTCTTAATGTTCTATAAGCAGTCATCCTAAAAAACTCACTGTGATAGGTAGGTCAATTGGAATTTAAAAGTGTATTGCCTATTTCTTCAGTATATCTGTAGAGAATAAAACTCTGGAACATCTGAATGAGAATATTTCCATTGGATCTACCATAGAAGAATCCAGGGAGGACTCTAAGGATATGTATTATACCATCGGGTAGAGTTGGTAGATGTATTGAACTTGTGGGGGCTTCTATCTTTTTGCCACATCTAAGAAAGGAAGAATAGGCTCCAAAACAAATAGGCTAACACCTAAAAAGTGGAAAAAAATGCTTGCACAGGACAAGTGGTAGGGTCTAGATATTGCAGTCACACACATTCAGCCTGTTAATGCTCTACGGTCTGCTTGCACACACGTGTGTGCGCTTATATGTAAGCAAAAGAATGCCTGCATGGTAGGAGGGTTATGCTCTGAGACTCAACACCTGGAGGGGGAATAATGCTGTTGAATTTTTACTGGTCTTTAAATTGAACATGTGCAAGTTTTTGGAAAATACGACAATTAAGCAGAGATGTGTGTGCTGTGTAATTTTTTTTATTCTAAGACAAATCGGTGACAGACCACCACTAGTTTAATGTGGAAGCTATAATTTTAAAGAGGATATTTTTGCTTTCAATATATAATTTGTATTTGAATCAAATTTGGCAGCTTTATTTCTCCCCTGTCCTTTTTATAATGCAGTTTTAACAGTACAAATAAAAAGAAAATACATGTGATACAGTTATAAAAGAAGAAATTGTAACCAAAGTTTAGTCTATAAACTATTTTATAAGAGAAATTTGAGTGAAGTACAAACTTTATAGTTCTACTTTTTCACAGTAGGGGTGGTTTTTTGTCACCCTCCACAACTGTAGTGAAAATATTTGTTTTATTATAATTAAAGGATTATTAATAACACCACCATTGAGTAATTGTATTGCCAAATTAATAATTCTTATTATATAAAATTGCTATAATGAATGTTTATCTTCCTTTACATTCCAAGCAGTCTGGCCTTAATTTTCTATCCTTTTTTTTTTTTTTTTTTTAAATTATGATTCCAGTTTTACTGTAATATAAAATTTTTACTCAGGCAAAAATTATAGTATTAATATCAACATCAGGAATAGTCATAGGATTAGGACTAGGAGGTGAATATGAGGCAAAATAGTGTTTTTATTTAGGAGAAAAAGGTTTTTTGAGAATGTTACTGGATGAAAGTAGGTTGTCCATTGTACACACTGCACGAATGCTTGGTAAAATGATATGGAGCTCCCACCCTTGTAAAGACAGATGCATATGCACAGCATCATTCATCAGACTGTTCTGATAACAGACAAAGGGCAGTTTATAGGTCACTGCACAGGAATTTAAATCTTGTGGGAATATAAACCACAAAATATTATAATATTTCTGTCTCTCGGGTTCCCTGTCAGCAAAGTGAGAAAAATGCGCTTTACCTTTTATCTTCATTAGCTGGGGTGTGAGCTTTATTTTGCTAATGTTCACAGAGCGATTGGACTCCTCAGAGACTAGTTGTCTCCTAAAAAAAAAAAAAAAAATCTATAATAAAACCAGCCACCAAAAAACCAAGCAAAAAACCCCATAGCTTAAATTGCATTTTGATGCTTTAAAGCCCAAGACATGTTCTTCGTGAAATATTTTAGGTCAGTGAATTCATTCAGGTTCAAATTTTCTTCAATGAAAAGACATTATAACATTTTTTTAATGTTTCTGAAGCTACAGAGACATTAAATATAATTTTCTGTTAAGAGTTCTAAGTCCTTCTTAGTCTATTTAAGGCTGTTAACATATTTTGTATTCATACATTTCTGCAAATGTATTGCATTGCATCGCTCTTCCCTCCAATTCCTTTCCTAGGCTGTTAGCCTAGATGGGAAGCTTTCGGAGGAGCGCAGTTTCCTTCCGGCTATGTGTTTGTGCAGTGCTTAAGGTAAAAAACCACCTGACCTTGTTTGGGAATAATGTTTTATGTAGTAAAAATGATGAACATGAACCAGAGAGAAGTAAGAAATTGGGCTAAGCCCACAGGCATGTGTTTAACCTAGGGAAGATGTCCAGAGAGTACTTTTTTAGGCTCCACAGATCTTGGTCTGCTTAGTGTGGTGGGAGGCTGTTGTGTTCATTTTTTCATTTTAAGGGGGCTGATTTATGAATTACTGCTGTCTGAAATCAGCTTCTCATTAACACTGCATGCAGATGGAGCTGCTGTTATTTACCCACTGTATTGTCTTATAAATAATAATAATAAAAATTATACAGAGATTATCTAGAGATTAGATGTGTTTC
>NW_010234006.1:27601-27830 GCF_000690775.1 Eurypyga helias | reverse complement strand
AGCAATATGAATATTGACTCTGTAAAGCTCTTTCTGCCAGACCAGAAACATGCAATTTCATTGCAGCCTCAGAGGTAAATACCGGTATTTGAGCAGCGTGCAGAAGGCATAATTAAGTGTTTTAGTGGCTCTGTGCTTCACTGGTGTAGGTTCAACAATTTCTGTTGAGTTCTGATCATGAAGAGTAAGGCTTTTTCCCCTTTAGAAAATATGTTTAAAATGAAATATG
>NW_010234006.1:0-27582 GCF_000690775.1 Eurypyga helias | reverse complement strand
AAGGCTTAGGTGACAGGTTTCCATTTATATGGTATTCTTTCACATACAGAAGATTGAATTACAGTGAAATTTTTGGCTAAATCCTGCTCTCATATATATCTGTCAAAACACATCAGGTAACGTTAGGCAGGTGGCATCTGTATTTCTTAGGGTGGGGAAGAATACCCCAGTTTCCTTCCTCCACCTAGAGGGGAATGCAAAGTGTGAAGCAAAGCAGAAGGAATGAGTGAGTGAAAGGAACATTAATGTAGGAGACAGGAATTTTACTACTGCATTACATTAAACATATGTAACAATACATTGTTGTATATGTAACTAAATCTGGTGCAGGAAAATACACAAGACAATTTGAAAGACAGAGTAACACAAAGGTTGTCCTGAGTTAGTGTGAGATCCTGATCTTTTGGGGGCACTTTTACCCTTCAGCTGAATCCAGTTAGACACAGGAACCATGGGGAATGGAAAAGGAGGGCTGACAGAATAAAGTAGAAAACGGTTGGAGGCAAGAACAGGTTAAATGTGCAAAGAGCAGAAGAGATTCAGTGACGAGCTGGGCAGAGGGATGCAGGCAGGCAAACAAGCTCGTGCATGAGGGCATCTCTGGTGGCTCTGTGACCTTTGGCACATCACTCCTCTTCCCTGGGCAGCTTCAGCTACAGCTGGGGATTTCAGAACAGGAATTAACTGGTGTGGTGCAAGTCCATTCTCTTCTGTTGTCTCAAGACTGAGGCCTGGATTTATTCCAGCTAACTCAGTTGAGAAAAGCTAATGTGGATGCCTTTTACAGAGCCCTGTGCAATGAACAGGGAGCTCTGAATCACACCCTGGAGGGTCCTGCCTTTCCTGGTTGGGTGTTCATACAGCCTATGCCTTCTAAGGTAGGTAGCTTTGGGTGCCTGGGGCTAGGTGGGATGAATGTGGGTCTGACAGGTTTGTACTGTCAGCAGCAGGAGAGAAAATACTGGTGAGTGGAAGAGCTTTGTGTGGCCCTTATTCCCTAGTGTGGAATTAGGAGCATGTGCATTGGGTTTGAGATACCATGTGTATTGTGGGTTCATCCCTGTGTCAAACGTGGGTTTACAGTGTAGTACCTCTGATACAGGTTCACTTCACAGAATATGGGATCTGAGGGCAGTAAATGTCCTGTTCACTTTTGTCAGGGTATCAACAGCTGAAGAGCATCTGAAAAAGAAAAGTTCTTTTATTTTCCTGATTTAAAGGCACAGATATGAAAGTTCTTTTACAACTCATGTATTAGCTCATCCTTTTTATTCTCAAACATCTCAGTTCTACACAGAGTA
Organism: Eurypyga helias; assembly: GCF_000690775.1. NCBI lineage: Eukaryota > Metazoa > Chordata > Aves > Eurypygiformes > Eurypygidae > Eurypyga > Eurypyga helias. The sequence goes on along the minus strand of NW_010234006.1, from coordinate 26,281 downwards.
ATAATATACCCATATTGAGATCAGTATTTGATTCTTAAACCCATTATGCATGATGTTGTGTAAGAAGAAAGAGACAGTGATCCTAGACAGATAATAAATACAGGCGAATTACGTCAAATAATATTTCAGATAGAAAATGATATGATGATATATAACACGTTGCACAAAAAGTAAAACTCTGAGTCCTCTAAGTTGTAGTGGGAATGTCTTTGTGCTGGACCTCTGGGTGCCACATGTAAGGCTGACCTTCAGCCAGCATCTTAAAATTAGACCAGTAGCCACAGTGAATACTATTTTTTGAGTGTAGCTTTTTCTCTCCAGATTAAGAGTTTAAAAAAAAAAAAAAGCAAATGAATAGCACTTTTCTCTCTGTTCTCATTTCCTTGAATCCAGGTATTACAAATATTTTTCAGTCTTTGTATCTTCAGCTTTTCTAAAGACTTCCTTACTCTCTTGTTTAGGAAAAAAAAGACCACTGATTAGAATGCAACCACAACTTGCTCCAAGGTTGGTGTTTACGTTCTTTATAAAACTTCACTGAAACTTTGTTTGCTAGATCCTAAAGTGTTGTGCACCTTCATAGGAGCAAGATTTGTTGCAATAACTGATGCAAATGCTGTTACTGCATCTAAATATTCAGTATGAAAACACTCGTGTGGGCATCATGAAAATTTTCTGTGTACATCAGAGAGGTAGCAGAAACAAAATCATGTGTTTGATTTACAGAAAGAAAGAAAAAACCCAAAAAAGTGGAAAAAAAACCCCAAAAGGTAAAAAAACCCCAACCATGCCCTGAGGCAATGATATAAGAATATTTTCAGAGCCCTAGACCCCGTAGGGGTTTATAACTAGGGGGCATAGTAATTTTTTCCCCCTCAGATCAATAGCTGCTCTGCATGCATCAGGTGTCTTTGTCAGATAACCTCCTTTGTGGGAAGCCAGCGCTTGCTCTGCAGTCCCAGTCTGCTTTCCACGGTCACGCACACAAAGCACCATGAGAATAAACTGGATAAAAGGGCTGAAGGGAGTGATTGGGTGCTACAAGGGGCTGTAGAGTGTGAACTGTCTTTCTCAATTCTAAAAATCTCTGTTGTATGTAATCTTGCTTGTGATACTTATAAGGTCAATATGTATGCATGCTAAACTCTGTTTATAAAAAACAGATGGTTGGATTTTGAACAAATATTTTCTCCAGAACAGATTATTTCCTACTGGCTTATGAGTTGAAGGATGCAGTGTCTTCACAGTCAAGTAAAATTTTACTTTTGATGAATTCACATCATAGCATGATTTTAAAATGTTGGAGAGCAGATAGTGTTATTTCTGCATCCCGGAATTTTCCGAAGGCATAATATTTAATACTATCTTCAAAACCACTCTGAGGTTTTGTACCAGTACCTCCTGAACCTTCCTTACACAACATTACAGCACACGTTTTCAAGGCCAGTCAACCTCTGAAAATCTAGGTGATGCCAGAATTATGGATGTTGTTATGACAGCAGAGAGAGACTCCCACCTCTGCTTTCTCAGTTTAGCAGAAGTATTCCCTAATTTTCTTGGTGTAATGAAAGCTGCCTCATCTCGTTTTCAGCCTTCACAAACCAATGTCTGTTAAGGACTGCAAAGCACGTTCTGGGGCTTGAGATTCCGTGATGATGTGTGCCTGTTGTTTTGAAACTATTTACCATTCATCCAACTGTAATTATCGTTATATTGGTCAGTCTATCTCTGACCCCAGCATTTCATAAATGCTGTGACAAATGGCAGTGGTAACAGAAGGCTCTTTTGTTCTTCATGAGTTGAACCACGTGTGTAGCTAGTCATATCCTGGGAGGTCTTTTAACATATAGATCATCTGATATAGGTTAGACTGAATAAATATGAATTTACTGCATCTCAGTAGTGATAAGGGCAGCTAAATCCTGTCTGTTTGAAATTGTACCTTATTTCTACTAGGGATGGAGAATTTAATGAAATTGTTTAGCAGATGAAGCATTAGAGAGATAAAATGAATGGCTTTAGCTAATACTGTTCTTCAGAGATGGAGGTGAACAAGTATATTGAAAGGCATCATGTTTAATCTCATCATTTTCATGTCCTAAAGGCTTTCGTGAGTTATTACGTGAAACTGTGAGTGGAAAATATGTATGTAAGAGATGAATATTTCAGTCAAGTATGTTATTTAGTTTTTGAGAGGGCACCCTTACTTATGAACCTGAGCAGAACGATGGACACACTCAAAAGGGTTAAGATGAAGCCACTGTTATATGAGTCACCTACCAAAACCAAATTGCAGTGGAAATAAGAGATGTGTGTAGAATGTAAGAATTACTGTGCAATTGAAAATAGGAAAATAATCTTCTGAGCATGCTTTTCTGTAGCACTGTAAGAGTCATTTCACTGTTAGAGAGAAAAAATAACTTCCTTTGAACAGCTGGGAAAACATGACAGAATACTTGGGCATTTTTTGAAAGCTACAAAACCGCTTTTTGGATTTAGCAAATGTGAAAATTCTGCCATTATTTTTGCACCAAATCTGGCAAGTCAGTGCGTCAGTCTAGCACTGCCTGCATCTACATCCATCATCAGTGATAAATACAAGATGTTGATGCGTGGCAACAGAGAATAAATATGAGCTGTATAGGAGCTGTATGAACATTCCCACAGCTGAGCTCAACATATGTAACTGTGGCAGTGTACACAAACCCTGTCTGTGTGGAGATGGATGCAGATTATTAAGCAAGCTATTAGTAGGAGCTGCCATGTTTGATTAATTTAATAACAAACTGAACAAAACATGTGGGGGTGTGTGTGAAGATATGTAATTTGGCAGAGGTTGTATATAGATACTATGGCTATGACAGTCTTAAATCTATTAGTGCATTAATAGATTAAAATTATCTGTGGAGCAGGTTGAGGAGTACATCAGGACCACTCTTGTGGAAGAAAAAGCACCAGAATGTCTATAAAGAATCTGTGATTCAGTTTCTGTTAATTTCCAATGTTTTTGATACATTCTTATATTGATACAAAAATAAAATCTTTATAGGTTTTTATATTTCTTTTTAGCATAATCTTTCCCTTCTCTTCTTCTGCTTTTGCAGCATCTGACTTCTTTGCAATAGTAGACAATTTTGCTGTGAGCAATGGAAAGCAACGTGGATGGACTCATTTCCACCTGAGTAAGATTGGAGTCCTATGTATAGAACCAGATTTTATCTAGGTTAAGACATCAGAAAAATATCTCACCTGCTACACTGGATCACAACCTTTTATTGGAGAAAACCTATGAGCTTTTTCTTCAGTGCTTTGCCACCATCTTTTTTAGGACTATACTGTCCCCATGCTGATACTGTTCTCTGAAAACAATTCTCTCTTCAGCCAACTCTTTTTCTAGAGAAGTATAAATTGTGGTTCTGTTTTTAAGGCATTTAAGCTTTGCACTTAAACCCGTGTTGCGATTGCAGAGTACAAGATTATTCCCTCCTTGTTTAAAGCACTTTCCCCTCTGATCACATCACTGGGTGATGTAAAGGCTCTTGTTTTGCATCAAAACCAATTTTGTTTCATTGATGACAACATGTTTACCATGGTTTGATTATTACATGACATCACTCTAGGACAGCTTAAAATTTTTGCCTAACATAGGTGTAGGCTGATATTAGATGTGGCAGGTGAGATCCGAGGAGTGGGCAGTGTGCCTGAAAGGCCGCCTTTTTGTTGTTGTTCCATTGCCTAAAATCAGAGCATCTCCACCACTCGTCCACAGACTCGCCTCTCCAGTGTTTACAATGACGGATGAGTTTCATCTTTCCACCTCACATTTTCTTTAGAATGACGGATTTTGTAGTATTTTACCATTAAATTATTCATGTTTGCTCACAGTTTAACATGACTGTAATATGCACAAAGCCAAAACATGGACTGAACAGAGCTGGCAAAAGACAGAAATAGATGGGTTTGTATCAGTTATATAATTTTTAGTATTAGGTAACATGAAGTAGCAGCCCTTTTCTGGTCTTATTGTGATGGAAAAGCAGAATATTGTTGCAGAGACTTCTTGTTTATTTTTAACAAAGAAGATACAGTTTTTGCCCTGCACTTTGTGGCTCTGGGAAGTGAGGCAAGGATGAACATTTTAACCAGAGAAGAAGAAAAAAATGTTTCTGTTGCCTCAAAGTGGTCAAAATGAAAACAGGATTTCTGAAATAGCAGGCAAAAAAGCTGTACTTGATCCACTTAGGAATTAGAGCCTGTATCAGGATTCATGAGGCTTTACATGATTCCTCCTTTTATAATTTGTTTACATGTTTGTTATGTGAGCAATAGTTTGGATTTACAACTCATGAAAAAGTCATGTGATATTTTAATAATTCTTTTTAAAGAAACCTGCAGAACAGATTGATCCTTGCTGTTTTTCCACTGGACTTATGCCATGAATAAATTGAGGCTAAAACTTTCTTTCCACTCATTGGGATGTTAACAATTAGGAGCCTTTAAACTGTCAAACAAACAACAACAAAAATCAAGTGTGCAACGTTGACAATAAAATGTCCTGTGGGGAACAAAACTAATGTAAGAGAAGAGCAATATGTTCTCCTGGCCTACCTTCTCTCTGAAAGAAATCCAAAGAAATAATCCCTTTCTCTCCAAAATACCCCAGTATTTACAAATTAAAGGGTATATTATGAAAACTCTTCTTGCTTACTAACTGTTTAGTCAATTAACTGGATTAGAATCTGAATAACAGTTTAAAGACTTAATTGCAAACCACTTAAACTTTATTGCCAATCCGTCTAGGACCAGGTTTAATTCTGGAAAACTGTTCTGTATCCCAGGGCAAAGAGGTGGAAGGGGATAAAAAACAATAGGCTAGGATTTTTGGCATGACCTGGTTGCATGAATAGTAGCGGAGGCACATGAATCCAAATCCAGAGAAACAGGCAATCAGAGTCAACAAAAGCAGTTTCTATGATTGCTAGCTGCAGAAAGATATGGGTCTGCTCTTCATGGTTTGTGTGACTTCTTAAATCGGGTGGCCTATGTGAGAGATGAAGTTAAATGCATATAAAAAGCATTGTTCAATGCATCTTAAAAGTAGACACTTCTGAGGTGGAAAGCCATCTAAGCACATCACTTCAAGGTGTTCATCCTTCCTGAGGGCACTGATGATATAATGGTAAAATATTGTATAGATGCAGCTGAATCTGGATATCATACTGAATGAAGCAGAGGACCTGCTTCAACAAATACTTATTAATAAATATAATGCTTATTGATCCGAGGGTTTCCCTGTGAACCTGCCTACTGTAGAAACACAGAGCTAGTGCTAAGCATCACAAGGCTGGTTTTCAGCTGTTAGGTAAAACAATGATCATAGGAAAGACAAGTAGCATTAATGATATGTACAAAAATAATAATAATGATCCCTTGGGATAGAATGAGGAATAGACTAACTGCTCTGGTATTTGCATGGAATGTAACTGGCTTTCATGTCCTTTAGCCACCATTTTTTGAAGAGGTTTCCAAATGCATATGAGCATAGGTCTCTTGAATGGGACCTCATTTCACTCCCACCTGTTTAATTTTTGTAGCCACTAAAACTACTCATGGTATAGGAGCAGTTGATAGGAAATCATAGTGTTGCCTTTAAAGCTGTTAGGTGTCTGTAAGATCAGAAAGGCTTGGCACTTCTGCTTTTCTGTTTGTGCATAGAATAAAGCCGTCACTGTATGAAGTGTATACCCAACATACCAAAACAAAGGATCCCTAGAAAAATAAAATCGAGTCAGATTTGTGAATAACAGCTCATGTTTTAAAAACTTTTGAAAATATCTGAGTCATCCATGGTTTTGCCTGTCAAATTGCTGGCACATGGACGACGTTAATAATGATATTTATTATGCATTTGTTGTGTTTTCTACAGTAGTCTGATTTGTTTTGTCACTTCTTTGGCTTTTGTTACATTTTATCTCTTTTATTGTTTCTTTCCAACTTTATGGCCAATGAAAACATTAGATTATTACTGTGGAGCTCTAGCACAGATGGTTCAAAACCTGGGCTCAGCACATGCCTGGATGGCATGTAGAGAGGGCTGAGACGAAGGCTCGCTCTCAGGCATAGAGCATTTGCTAAGCCGCTCCATGGAAACTTCTTCCTCCATCTGGCCGTATGTAGTCCCAGCCCCTTCCCTCAGTCCTGGGGAGAGCAGGACGGGAAGCTGAGCTTCCTCAGCTGTCTTTTTCCCTTCTTGGCTATGCTGCCTTTTTGCTTATGTCAGTACAGTGTGCAATGTCTTTCCCACCCTTCTAGAAGGGGACTGCATCAGTTCTGATGAGAACGTCTCAACGTCAGGGGAAGGGATGGGGACTGTACTTCTGTTGGTTTTACTGTCAGATGCCTGTGAATAATGCTTGCAGGTTCAGCCTTCTGGTAGAGGAAGGTACCTGTACATTTAGATACCACCTTTAGCACACATGGGTAGGTCCATTCAAGACAGCAACAAGTACTTTACATGGGGCACTTGTGTTTCGTAAAAATTGTGGTTTATGGTGTAGATTAAAAAAAACCCCAACCCTCACATACCTTAATTTAAAATCACAGGATTCGTACTGCTTTTTGTACTGGGAAGTTGTTTATTTTGTGAAGAAAGCCACTGAAATAGATTCCTGTCGAGGAGGGGAGGAAAGATGTTTTCTTTTTTTCTTTTTTCTTTTTTCCCTGCAATTTTGCCTGCTGTTCTCAGTTGTTATCTGCAGAGTTGTGAAATTCAGTTAAATCATTTTAGTCATCTCTTGGCTGCAGGAAATGTGTAACTTGGAGATATAAAGTATTATGAATTTGTTGAAGAATTAAGTATCAGTCATGTGAATGCTATGTTTTTATACAATTTCTGCTGACTTTGTTGCAGCCAGAGATGCACTCAGTTTTATAGGGCTCCTAGAGAGATTGATTAATATTTCTTTAAATATTAAAAACAGAGGATGCAAAAGGGTACTGAGGAGTTTCTAAAAGAGCAAAGAAGCTCTAAGAAATGCTCCTTGAATTTATTTCCTCTTCAACAAGATTTCAGTGTGTCAAAGTCATTGAGCGGTTTGACTTATTATAGCTTAAGCATGAAAAGTACTGAGCAAGTTATGAACATATTGCCAAGTTTTGCCTGAGAAAGCACAAAAATCGACTTGAAAGCACCCAACCATTATTTTTCTTGGTAAGATTTTGGAGGAGATGTTTTTCCAGTTCTGAACAGTCGAGTTCTTTATTTTAAAAGGGTTTTTTTTGAGGGCGGGGAAGGTGTAGGCTCTTCTGTTCATTGCGTGGCTGGGCTAGCTGCATAACAAAATCCCAGTACGTGGCACCATCTTTTGCCGGTAAACTGTTTGGAAAAAATTATCAGGAAATATTCTCTGTCAGGAAAAACAAACAAAGCAAAATGCAGCTGTGCATAACATTATAATGTCTCAGAATGTAAATAAGAGATGAAAATCCACCCTGTCCTTGTATTGTTCAAATGCTATTGCTGTTACAGATACTGGAGTAGATGAAGCAATCGGCTATGGGTTTTTTTTGTTATGTAAGTTATATTTGGCATTTATATAGCTCTTCTGCATGTTGGCTGCTCTCTACCACGGCTGTTGAAGCCAGAACGAAGTGTCCTGTGGCAATCTCAGTTTAAGACTCTGTACTGCCTGCAGTCTGCCTCTGTCCCAGTGCAGTACCATGAGCCCCTCAATTTTTGCTTTCATTTTAAGCCAGAGTGGTACCCTGAGCACAGTTCAATCACGCAAATAGTTGCACCAGCAAAACTGCTGGTATGGACTGGTAGTTAGTCAAAACCAAGCAGTTCCTTTAGGCCATTAAACCTTTTTAGCTACCCAAAATTTCATGGTATGAAACAATAACCTGAGGGAACTATCTTGTAATTATGTTAATCATTAATGTTATTCACAGCTGCATGTAATCCAAAATGAAGTCCATGCCATGCATAAATCCCACTTGAAGGGCAGAGAGATCTTGAGCAGCTAAGAACCTTCTGCTGCCCTCCTATGTCTAGAGGAACTGCAGCACTGGTAGCGGCCAAAAGAGATGGTTCACATACAGCACTAAATCAACGATGATTCAGTCAATAACCTTTTGAGAAAATATTATGGGACAAAAATATATAATTTCAGTAAATAGCATCACACAGATATCCGCTATCCATACTTTACAGAGGTTTACCAGCTGGTGTGTGAAGGACTGCAGCCTAATTCAGTCTGACCTGTTGCCAATAGATTCTGTTCTTTTGGTGGGTTGCATAATAAGATAATGGGAAAAAATTCCTTATATGATAAGCATATATTCAGAGTTATACATGTGAAAAATATATATGTCTGGAAAGCATTAGGTCAGAGGCACTGAAAATATATGATTGTCAAGGAGTGAGTCTGAAATGTGAACTTTCAGCAACTTTTCTTTAAAATACTGAGAGCATTTTCCCTCTTTTGTTCTTCTTTCCTTTCTGATGGTTTTTAATGTTTCCATGAATTTCAGATAACGTCTGTTTAAGTGGTGGACAGGTGTAACTTATCAGTGGACAAATGGGGAATAGCACAATCATTAATCACAAGGCAGAAGCCCTGGGCACGGAGTCAAAGTGCATTGTCTGCCAAACAGTTTTCTACAGATTACTTGATAATGATATTAAGATTGATCACACAGTACTGATCTTTTAGGTGATGTGAGCTGACCTGCTTTTAAAGGGGGTTAATTTGCAATTTCGCTGTAGCAAATAAAGATGTTGGCTTGTGTAATGTAATTTACTAATAGGATTCAAAACATGCACAACCTTAACCCTATTTTGGGAAGAAAGTACGATCAATTCACTTTGTCAGTCCTCGCTTCTACAGGGAAGAATCGTTTTTGAATCTGAAAACCCAGAGATCAGGGTTTTCAGACATCATTATTACTACACTGAAGAAACACAGTGAACGAGAAAGGTGTAAAGACCCATTACACTAGAACAAACAACACACTGTAGAACAATGCCTTCCCCGCTCCCCAGTCTAAATAGGCAAAAAAGGGGAGGAGAAGTTGTTACGGATGCTTCTTCACAAGGGCCAGCGAACCCTCTGGTACTTGCAGGGGTGGGTACGCCTTGGGGCCCCAGGAGCGGTCCATCAGGGCAGTTAGACACTCTTGGTGTACTCTGATGTTCATTATAAAGCTGTCTACTTTATCCATATGTGGCTCTTTGTGAAGGTAGAAAAATGTCTTCTGTCACTAACAATAAGAGGACATCCTCCCTGCCAAAGTGTCCTGCTACAATGCATGGTGGCTTGTAAATATTAACCACGGGCACAGCACCACCTGTTCTCTTAAATGAATTACTGAAATATCTGAACAACTTTTGCATACATTATATCAGAAACATGATACAGATGATACTCAAAATATATGATTATAAACTAGATTTTTAAGAAAGAAAGTGTTGAGAGGATTTTGATGTTAATTTACAGTAGTCATAGCAACCTAGTTCTTGCTTTTGTAACATTCTGGTCTTTTGGGATTTGAATGGAGGGAAGAGAGAACAGGTTTTGTTGTTTCATGAGCAAAGTTTTCTCTGCTGAGACTGTGCTTTGTTCTAGTGTTTCTGTAGTCATATCACCCAGTATCCAGGTACTTTAACATAATCACTTCATGCCAGCAGAAGTAGCTCAGAGAAGGCAATAGACCTAAAGGAACACTTTGAAAATGGGGAGTTGAGCAATCAGTTCCCTGCTGTTATTCATGGGATCAGTTCTGGAGGGCCTGACCTTTCTCCAAAGCAGTGGAGTTTTCAGATGCCTGAATTGTGGTGGCAGGTATATCCTGTGGGCCGTGAAGCTAAAGCTCAAGTATTGCGATGCTGATGATTTTAACAGTTAGAGTTCTTTTTTGGACCTATGACAAAGTGATTTTGCTCCGATGTTCAGTCTTAATTAAAAGAGGACCCTCACTCTCAAAAGCTGGTGATTTTTTTAGAGAGCACAATGAGTCTGTTCTGAATTGGAAACTCACAAGTTGAACACTCAGGAAGTTCAGGGCTGACCTGACTTCCTACACCCTCCCCTGGGTTGCAGCAGACGGTTGTCTTACAGGCACCAACCAACCCCCTCGCTGTTGTTGGTGCTTGGCAGGTCTGGATTTGTGCTGCTGAGCCTGGTAGCGTTTTGCAGCAGGTCTAGCTTCGTAGCTCTCTTAGTCAGAAGTGCTCTGGTGATTTACAGGAAGCTCCAGTCACAGATTACTTCTTCAACAGCTTTTCCCTACTTGAAATGTTGCAGGCAGGATGCTCTGTAAGCCAGTGTATACCGTAAATTTTCAGCTAATGCTCTGAGTATGAAATGAAGAGAAACCTCGGTGCTAAATCAGATTTTTTAGAGGAATACTAAGTTGGTTGGTATTTATATTTTACACTTTAAATTCTAAAATGAGTAAATAAGCTTTTTTTAAGCAGTACATAAAATAAAAAGGTGTTAGGCGTATCCTTTGCGTATTGTGTATTCTAATTGCCAATGTAAAATTTGTACATTAATTAGTACAGCAGTGCCTACTGTAAGTGAGAATTAGTTTGGTAACTGCTACTTGGAATAATATGTGCACCTCTTGTTCTTATTGATAACTGATATTCAGATTTTTTTTCTAATTTATCTTTTTTGATAAAAAATTTAAAATGTCCTTCTGTGGAAAAAAAAAAAATTCCAAATCACATCAAAATAGGCAAGGCCACTGTTCTGTTGACTCGTAATACCATTTTAATTTTGGAATGTACTTAGAGGTGAAAAAGGAGGAAAAGGTGTTCTGAAATATTTAGCTCATGTGAAATTAAACAATACATTTAATATAGTTAATTTCAACTGCAGTGAAGGTACCCTTAAATTGGTACTTGTATATGAAAGATTTTAAGTTCCGTTTGACCCCCAAACGATTAATTTTTCAGATTTGTTTTCTCTTTTCTGATTCTGAGCCAAAAAGCCTTATGTATCATACCCAACTGGTGACATAAGCTCATGTTCTCGTTTGTTTTTCCAAGAAAGACATAAAGCATTCTGAACCTGGGCCTCCCTGTTCTTGTAACCCATCAAACCCCAGATCCTGAAGGTGCATTTCTGTCATCAATCTCTCTCAGATGGCACAGCAAATGGCTTTACGTGATCTGACTGTGAACAAAAAAGGGCAAACCTACAGCTGTCCCTACACTGGTCGGTTTGTCCTGCTGTTCTCGCCCGGGCTGGCCCACCCTCTCGCTTTGATGCCGCGTGCCCTTTCTGGTCCCTGCTCCTCGAGTCCAGGCGGTGTTTCTCCCAGTTTCTTTCAGGGAGATCAGCGTGGTATCACAAAGGTCTGAGGGTTGTGTACTGAACAATACCAAGTTGTTATTAAGCAAGCTGTTCAGCTGTGGTACAGGAGAGAGGGATCAAGGGTTCCCAGAGCAAAGCAGTTTCTCAGCATCCTGGCAAGTGTGCACCGTGCCCGTCCCTCTCCTTACTCCCTGGTTTTATTGTCTGTGTGGCAGCGGTTATTCAGGGGTCACTGAGTGAGCTTCACTGCAGGAGCACCTCTCCTAAGCTTGAAATCGCTGCTGGGGCATGGCGCTGTACTTGGTCTAGTGTGCTTTCTTATCGACTGGAAGGTGTTTGATGGAACACAGAGAGTGGCATGTGCTGTGGGGTTTGCTTACAGGAAAACAGGGAAGTGATGCAGCCTGGCTTTGGACATCACTTTAAACTTGTATGAAATAAGTATTACTGACTTTCTTTTTGTTGCATTATTTATGTTAAACGGTAAAGAGTACTTTGCCGATTGTTAATGGTGTGTGGATTATTGCACGTGACACAGTAATTCTCCTTGGATGGCTTTTCAAAGACAATGCTTTCTAAACGCTGTTCGAGAAGAGAAAAGCTTTCCAGCCCTGTGAGCTACACTTTATACGAGCACAGATGGGTTTTTACGTAGGTAGGATCAGGTGAAGGGCTGGCTACTTTTGTGTGCACAGGCTGTAATAAGTCATTCAGATTTCTTAACAGTTCAAAAACAGTTTCACATGAAAAGCACTTATCTTATAATAGTAGTGAATGAAATAATATCACCACAACTAAAATAGATGCTTTACTGTCTTGAGTAGAGAAAAACTTATCCAAGAAGAAACCAGGCTTGAAAATGACCTTTGAGTCCCACCAGCCTCAAAAACCCCATGCGTGGTTCTGACCCTGCCTTCAGCTGGTGCGTTTTGTGCTGGCGGGTGACGGGGGAAGCCTGCCTGCAGCCCCAGGCTCAGCTCAGTCACCAGCCCTTGTGTCCCAGCAGAAGCACTCAAGGAGGCTGGCTTTAAACCTCATCTCCTTTGTCCTCCCTTGCCGGGGTGTTTGAAGCCCTAGGCCTCCCACCTCCTAGCCAAGTGGTTTATTATAGGATTTCTGTAATGCAGCTGCTTCTGTAGATTCCTAAAAATGTTTTTTCTCTAGGGGAAGGTGGGATGCCTCGCTGGAAGATCAGTCCTCAGGGGTCTGTGGCTTCACGGGCAGAAAATAGGCTGTTAGCTCATTGCCCTATCTCATTCTCACCCCTTTACCACCCAACGTGCATCCAGTAGCATTTCTGCAGCAAAGTAGAGCAAGCTGGGACAAGATGCGTGCCTCCCTGCGAGGTGTACCTGGCACACCTGCAGTGCTGAGGCTCTGGGTGTCAGCAGTTGTGAGCTGCCAAGACACAGTGAGAAAAACGCTGGCTCACACCCCGTGCCAGTGATACCCTTGCAGACAGCGATACTGTGCATGTGGACTTTATTGCTTAGCTGGGGTTTTAGCACTCTTTTAGTCTGCGTTGGCTTCTAGTGCCATCTCGTGGGCTGGGAGCTTATTGCTCTAGTAGGTAGGGATCCAGCAAAGACACTTCAGGCCTGGATACGTGCATGTATCAGTATTCCTTTCTGTACACCAGTGTGTCCTTCAGAAATGATCCATTTACAGATATTTATGCTAATTGCCGACATTTAAGGTAAGATATGAATTAGAAGCTGAAACATGTCATAGAAAAGTAAGCAGAACTATATGTTTGTGAGTAGACAGTATGACAAACGCTCATCTTTTCCTTTAATGGAGATTTCTGGGATAGAGTGTAAATGTTTCAACCTTTCTAAATAGTATAGAGCTCCTTGTTTGCACTGGAAAGCACTGTTCCTGTACTTGTACATCTTGTTCTCCATGTTTTCTTTTATATAAGTGGTTAAAAAAATTGTATTCTCCCATTCATAATACTTTTTTGCATTTTGAACTCATAATACAGACCTCATTCATATATGAAAATCGTAACCTTGATCCCTTCTTTTCTTTTCCAGACATTAGTTTGGTTCCCTCACTGCTCAAGTGCGCTTAAGGATTCTGTAAGTAAAAACCTTTTTTGTTGCTTTTAAATTCTGACTTACGTTGATAAAGTATTGTGGGGGAAATAATATGCAGTACCTCAAGGTTTGTAGGGGAAATGTGGGATCTGCTATCTATATTTTTTTTTCTGCTGTTGACCCAACTGTCTTGCCTCAGCACTTACATTGATACAACATCAGTATAAATCCTAACCCTAACCTCAGTAGTCCTGTCCTGAGGGGTTACTTAGTGAAGTTTTGTGAATACACCACTCTATCTCCCTGGAGTTGGACGATACTTTCAGGACCCCTTGTCCTGCTGGCCCAAGTGCTAAGCTGTGTTGATGCAGGGATGAGGCTCTCCCTACGTGGTGCTCACCGCCTCCCCAGGGTTGGACAGTGCTGCCAGAAAGTCAGCTCGGACACCTTTCCACTCTGCTAACACTAGCACTAGTCCTGTCCAGTCTAGTTTTATGGGCAGTATCGGCAGAGCAACTGTGCTTGAGGTACTGGTGCTTTCTGTATAAACTCAACCATGCCACTTTGTGCTATCCCAAGCCACCACAGGCACAGGGAGGGAACAGCTGTTTACAGCATCATCCAGCCCTTTGCGTGGAAGAGAGAGCATTGCTTGGAAAGATTCTGTGATTTAGTCACATGACCTGTTTTCTCTCTTTTTTTTTATATCCATGTGCACTTACTCTCTTTTTGCGGACAGAAGATAGTTTAGGTAAAGGTGATTTGGTACACACCATGCTGCTTTGCAGTCCTTTCTGCCTTTGGTCCTTGGGTGGAGGAGTGTTTAAGGACCCTGGTTACTTCCAGTCTGAATGGGTGGGCACCAAGAGTGTGATCATTCACTACATCTGGGAATTCACCGTCCTGCCTGTTTTGCCTAAACCCAAACCTTCTGCCCAAAAGGCAGCTGTTGTACTGTGCTCTTGGCCTTTCTCTGTAGAGCACTGTCTCTTGGCACGTCCAAGCTTCACGGAGAAGCTGTTGAGTTGGCACTGCTGAGCCCATGAAGTGCCCTAAGGCAGTAGGTGGCATAGTGGAGGGGACGTGCAGGGTTTTTCGGTCTTTCAAAGCCAGCGGGCAGTTTTCCAGTTGTGTCCATGCGCTCCCGACAGAGACATCTGTCTGAGCTGCACTTAGGCCTGTGCTTATGATGCTGCTGACTCAAACAGTGCAGCGAAAGGTTTGGTGAGAAATGCTGACTGTTTTTAGAAACAACCTTTGGTATTTATTTGAAACTTATAGCAAATGTATATTTTAAAAGACCTTTTTCAACATGCCGTGCGATTTGCTAAAGAAGAGGAAGTAAACTGGGAGTTATGAGAGGCTTTATTTTCCCCACTTGTGCAGCTGTGATAAGGAAGCAGAAAGAGAGGACTTTCCTGACTCAGTGTTCGCCAGTTTACTACTGGTGGTGGAGTAAACAACGTTCCCTAGGATTTTTAGGTGGGAGACAAATGCAGAGCTCAAAGTGTTAGTGTTCCAGATGCATTAAGCTATCTAGACCACATGTGACAAATGTCATTGCCTACTGAGCAGCTAATGTGCCCATCACTTATGGCACAAACTGTTCTGTCTTTTGGAAACCAGAGGAGACAGAACTCTGTATCATTCAGGTGGCCTGTAATTGCTTTGTTTTGCACAACACTGCATGAAGTGACAGAGTCCCAGAGATCTTAAGTGGGTTTGCATGGACAGCAAAGAACATTAAGTGCCTGAAACTCAGGTTTCAGGGTTAGAAGAGATTTTTAACCACATTTCAATTTGCTTGTAAAGGTTTGGTTTGTTTTTTTTCCACCCCAGTAGTTAATATGTTGCTTCCTAAGTAGAAAAAATTGTGTATGTATGCACTGTGTACCATGTATATATATACATGTATTTATACACGTGTGCACACACATACAAACTATAGTTTGCTTTGCAGGTAAGTGATAGCCATGTGACAGTATGTTGTGGCATTAAAACTATATCAGAAATGGAAATTATAGTTGTCAAATAGTCTGCAATGATAGGCATCAGATTTTAGCTAAAAGAACTGTGCATAATTTCAGGATTTTAGTAGTGTTTTCCCACCCCAGAAATTCAATATCTGTGGCCCTGAGAATGGCAGATACCTCTAGGAGGAGAGTTAATTGATTTACTCATATCACAGTTGAGGACCTGATCTACCCATCACCTTTCTGCTGTGCTGGTTATGGTTTAGGTGTGTTGGCCGTGCAAAGAGCAGCATCCTAAATTAGGGAAGGCTGTCAGGTAGGTCCCAAGCAGTCACCTGGAGGGCTGGCGTTTAAAGAGGCCGAATGTTCACTGTGTTGACTTACATGCTCTGTGACCCTTTCCAAGGAAAAGTTGGTCTGATACAGCTTTATGGGCCATAAGATCATTATTTCTGTTCCAGATGTCTCACCATTTGGTAGGCCAGAACATTGAATTGCTCCATATATTCACCTTGCTTCACGTGGTCCGTGGGGGGAGTATTTGTTGGTTGACTTGTGAATTATCCTTCAGAAAGTCTGTCTCTGTCCAGCAGTTCCACATGCAGTGAAGGTGCCCAGCTGACATGTCCTGCTAAGCCAGAGTGCTGTTACTCTGGGACTGCAATGGCTACTCTGCTTAAGGGACGCTCTGTGCTGTTGGTCGTCTTTGAAGACAAAAGGATTAGCAATTTTTGCTGAAAGGCCACTATTTGCCAACAAACCGGAGCAGGGATTACAGAAAGGAGAGGTAATCAGTCTTTGTGCTGCTTAAAAGTGAATGATGCTGTGGCAGAAGTGGAGGGGCTTGGCAGGAGAGGTCCCCTGGGGGCACCACTGGGGCAGAATCCCCTCCCTCGCCCTGCTGGCCACACTTCTGATCCAGCCCAGGGTACGGTTGGCTTTCTGGGCTGCAGGGCACACAGCCGGCTCATGTCCAGCTTTTCATCCCCCAGTAGCCCCAAGTCCTTTTCTGATCAGCTCCCCCACCTGCTGTACTTCGCTGTGTAATTATCAGCGATGTACTCGCACTCACGGCCTACTTGAATAGTCTTCTAGCAGCACAAAAGATCAGCTGAAAGTTTCACAAAAGCTCAGGCTTTTTGAAAGTTCATTTTAAACAATTTTTCCATTCATGTATCCACCAGGCTTTGAAAGGTGTTCTTTTAAATAGTTTCTCTTTTATTAAAAACCAACAGCAGCAACAAATCCCACATGAGGCATACAGGGTAATCTGAGTAACGATCCTAACTTAACCTGTGATTTCTAAAGAACAACAAACTATTTTACAGAAACCTTGATGAAAATAACTTCCAAGTGGAAAGAATGACTGACTCTAGTAAAATCCAGCTCACTCCAGGTGTATCCTGTTAGTTTGGACAGGAGTAAAACGTAAATAAGAGCACAACTTGACTTATATTTGTAAGTGTGTGTTTTTTTGGGTGTACATAATCATCCGTTGAATAGAATCTCATACAAGTATAAAATTCATAGTAAAGATGTCTTTATTCCAAAATAATAATAATGTGTTAGCCAGACAGCTACAAAACATCTACACAAGACTTTGGTAAGAAATATTCATGGTAGCTTTTTCATAATTCCACAGCAAACAAAAACAACGAAGGAAATCTAAAATGCAATCAAACAAGGTTTTGTTTAAGTTGTATGCTGCACACAGAGTCCTACTGTACATTTGTTAAGCCCCTAACCTTTTTTTTTTTATTATGTGTAAAGCTTCTACAGTTTGTATGTTAGAAAATACCCCATACACACAACGCTAAGATCTGATAGTTGAGGTCTACAAAACTGGAGTGACAGCTGTGCTTTCAGTTCAGCACTATTATTCAGGAGACAAGAGAGAACAGTTCCCGTTGTTACTGACTGATAATCAGTGGCTATTACACTACTATAAAGTTTACAGTAACAATGCAATACTTCTACATATTGTCTATCAGAGCTTTATTTTTACTGAATAGAAAATCAACCTCTTTTTTTCTTCATTTGTTTTTGTTTGTTTTTTTTTTTTACAAAATGTAACAAGCTTAAATATTTCTTTGTATCAAGTTAGAAGACAGACAAGTGATTTGTAAAATGTTTCAACAGAAAAACAGTGTGAAAAGCTGAAGTTAAGGAGGAACGATCACGCATTCCTGATCCAGTGCAATCTATGTTGCCACTGCATGTATTAACAAGGTGGGGAAAAAAATTTCCAACATTCATAACTTTAATGAGCCTAAGAGAAATGACTGGAAATCACACTGAACAGCCTCGTTAGAGGAAAAAAATAAAAAAAGAGTATGTGGAGAATCAAGTTAGTAAGAACCACAGTGAAAGGAACGCCAGAAAGTTTTAATGGACAATTTTGTGGGCATGTTCAGAAAGGAGTTGAATATTTCCTACATATCTAAAGTTGCATTTGGAGTATGTAGCTTTTGGCAAAGGGAATAATTAAAAGACAAATCAGCTTGATGAACTTGGACAAACACGAAAATACAACATTGGGTTTAATTGATTATTTGCAGAAACAGGCACAGTTTTGCGAGATTAGCTTGAACCAAGTGGTAAGGGCTGATGAGATAAAATATAGTCCATAAACTCATAGTATTTTTTTTTTTTCCATTCAGGAGAAAGTTCTTCTGCTCCCCCTGCCTCAAGCTCTCACAGATCCAAGCCTACAGGAACCACTCTATCAGACATTTCTTAGTCAAAGCTCATTTCTGTTAATGAGTAGCCTCAGCTGGTGGGAGAGACTCTGTCAGGCTCAGCAGGAGGGGTTCACAAAGGTAGGTGGTTGTGGGTCTTGACTGCACATGTAGCTCTGCCCTGGCCGGGCGCCTGGCATTAATCGCTGTAGCCCTTCTCTGCAGCCATCAGTTTCTTCACCCAAAATATGCTCAGCTGGTCACTCCTCCAGTACCTATTATCATTCCACTGTATTGTCGTTGGGGTTTTATTTGGTCTTAAAAGGGCGATGTGCAAGGTAAGCTCATAAATACATTACTTAGGGACAGTCTTGCTGCTACACTGCAATGACAGTGCCATAGAGACAAACTGCAGAATTTTTCAACAGGCACAAGAAGGCAAACTATCTGAATATTCAATGAACCAAGCTGTGCAAAATGTAAGATGTTTGGTTTTAGCATAAGACCATGTTGTATTCTTTTTTCTCCTGGTTTGGTTCACTACAGGCTTGCACCCATTTCGTTTAGCAGCAGTGGGAGAGGCTTAACACCACAGCTGGTTCCACTATTTCCCTGGCCCTCCCTTCATTCCAGATCTACAAAAAGCAGTAAAATACCTTGAGGGGATGAGATGCGACAGCTGTGGAAATCCTGAGCAGCCCTTGCAGTGTTCAGTGGACAAACAATGATGAAGAGCCCTACAGTGTAATGCAACCAGCCCCTCGAGCCCAGTCAGGTACAGGGAGGTAATGGGAGCATTCCCAGGGCAGCGATGGTGAAGTTGAACAGCCCCCGTGGGTGGTGGTTCACATCAAATGCAGACACTTAAAACCTGGGTGTCAGGTTCTCAGGATCGTGACCAAGTGTTACAGAAGTGAGTAAAAATTACTTAAGGCTGGATTAAAGAGACTATAAAATAATTTTTTCTCCATTCATTTCTCTCAAGCTTCTTTTAAGAGTCAGCATCAACAGTCTTTATTTTCAGTGCATTGTTAGTACTTCTGTAGAGACATAGGTGTATGCTGCCGTTCCTGGACCGAAAGAGAACTCACCACTTTCACCTCTCATCTTTAATGCCATATAAACTTACAGGACAGGGTCATATTCTGATCGCAAGTGAAGCCCAAGGTCTCGCTGGTCCAACCACTGATTCCCTGTAGGGATGAGAGCTACACTCTGCGGGAGACGGTGCAAAATAGCAATCAGAAAGGTGAGGAGTTATTGTCTAAGCTCGGGCAGTTTGCTGATGGCTCAAGTGGTCAGGGAAGAGGTTTATCCTGGCTAGTATTATCAATGAGTAAATCTCACAAACTTACTTAATAATTTTTTAGATCCTCCTATGCTCTGAGTAAAAAAAAACCCAATAAATGACACTTAAAAATATATTCTTGTGTCGGTATGCAATTAATATTTTAAGAGGCTGTCATTGTTTCATTTCAGAGGCTCCCTTCCCTTCGTTTATTATAGGAGATGGCATGAGAACCTGGCTCACCTTTTCTCTACCATTTTTATTATATATCCATTCTCTCTTCGCCTGTGATTCACATCCTGACAAAACCAAATCTAATTTTGTAGTGTCTCTCCCGTGGAAGTCTTTCTGTGACACAGCTGTTGCAATTCTGGACCAATTTCTGTTAGGTCTGTCTCAATTTGAGAGCCAGCAGATAGACCCAGTATCTTGTTATAGCCATACAAGATGCTGTTCTCACGCGGCATCTAAATACATTACGACATTCACATTTTTCCCTTGCATGCTGTTTTGACTGTGACTATGTAGTGGGCAGACATCACTACTGAGCTGCACAAATTATTTCCTTTTTAAATTTTAAAGAAACAAAGACCATTTTGCATGGACCATAGCATCCATATGATGAAAAGTATGTAGGATAATTATTATAACCATCAGCTTAAGCCAATAGTGTAAAAAGATAAACATGCACCAGTATCTTTATTATTGAACCAGCATTACTGAAATTACTCCTTGGCATAGTTGTGTAATCACAGAGGCACTGCTTTGGATTTTCAAAATCAAATCGAGAGAGAAACCCTCCCACATACGAAACATGTCACTTCAACTCAGTTATGTTAATAGGCATGCATCCCATGTCTTTACAAGTAATGTTTTTATATGGCTATTCCATGTCCACAGATATGTCCGTATTTCAGTTAAATGACTCATAACGACTTACTGTTTTTATGCATTAAGGGCTGGCTGGAGTACCAAAGATTTACTCTCAGCATAAATCTGTGAGGAAATACTTTATAAAACACCTTTCTTGCACCAGCAAGACTAAAAAGCAAACCACACTGCAAAAATGAAAACTAATATACACTTTATAATTTTTTTTGTTTTAAAAACCAAACCAAGGTTGACTTTCCATTTAGCTCAGAGTGCACCACTTGGGAGCCTTGTGTTTTGTTAACAAGGATGAACATTACATGCTCTTAGCTCCTTTTTGTCTTTGCAACTAGTAAACTGAGTACTTTTGGACCTCTTCTTTACCATCATGTAGCGTTCCTGAATTCCACCTCCACAGAGCGTAGAACATTCTGTCCAAGAAGTCCATGGTTTCAGCCTACAAACTGAAAAAATAAGTAATTTGATAAAGTTTTTAGTATTTCAGTCTAACCCACGTATCTAAATACGTGTACTGCTATGCATGTGTGCACACTTACAGCTTTTGGATCTCAGGTAGCATACTGCCTAGCTTATTGCAGTAGCAATTAAGAAATCCCAGTTAAGTATAATCAAGGTGCATTTGTCAAACAGTGAAAAAATATATTTAAAAATATGTTACTGCCTGCATTATAAAAGAGAGAGAATATTAAGAAACTGCTAAATGTTGGAGAAGCGTGAACCCCAACTTAGCAGGAATTCGTACCCAGAGAATGAAAACCATACCCCAAGATACCGTGTTTTATTGATTTGAGGCATCAGTGCTTGATAATACTGTCCCTTACTGAAAGAGCAGTCCGAGCGGATCGCTCGGAGCAGTCTGAGTCTGAATCAGATGATTGAGGTGGAAATCGATTCAGCTTTCAAATTCAGCACTGGATCCATTTGAACTTTGAAAGTTCAAAGGTAACTGGATGCAAAGATTATCACCCAGGGCTGCAGAAATTGCAGTCAGTACTCTGCCAGGTGTAAACTCCAGATTTTTCTACCGTCCACACTTTGTATTGAAGAAGCTAAAATATATTCAGTGATGGGACATGGACAGATGTGAGCCTTTCTCCATCGTGCCCTAAACTTAAGTGACAGGCAAACACCAAAAATGTCTATGCTTTCTTGTTGCTAAAACTGTCCCTGGCCTGAATCGCTGAAAATGTTCTTGAAGCATGAAGTGAAGCTGCTCACAAACTCCCGTTACACGTGCAGAAAAGACAAACAGACGAGAGCACACTAAAAAATGGTTTCACACTCACCTGGATATTGCTCACTATCTATATTCTTCTTTGCTTGTTCACTCCTCCTCTTCTCCCGGGCCTCTTTCCAGCGCCTTTTTTCCATACCTGGGCCTCTCAGGCATTTCCTGACTCGACATTTTGTACGTTGGACAGTCTCTGGGCATGCTGTTCCTCCAAACTGTGGTTCTATTTTAATCATTCTTGTCCTGATCATATGGCCCTTTCCACATGAGGTATTGCATTCGGACCACTGGGACCACTCTGTCAGTTCACAGTCAATAGCTGCAAAGAATCAGAAATATGACACAAAAATCGTGAGATCAAGCATAAGGTCAAGAAGGAATGCACAGATGTGCCTAATGAGTTTTTACACCCTAAATACATTAATGCAACTTAAGCCTCCAGTTCAGCAAAAGTTGTGAGGCTACGCATCAAAATTTTCTGAGTCCATTTCTAGCAGAGCCATTATTTGACGCTTTCCTCAATTTCTTTTTCAAGAGTGGTGCTGGCAGATCACAAAAAACATAAATAATTCTGCTGTGCCTTCTTCAGTTTTCCCACCCATATGTCTGTTTTATACTGAAAAGTTGTTAAAAATCTAGTTATATTTACAAAGAAACTGATACCTCTGAGATCTAAGCCATGCTTCACTGGTAGTGTTACACAATAAGTAAGATTCACTAATACCATTATGTCTTAAAAGTTTTCCTCTTTCAGCACTGCTTAAAACTTACAGCCTCGGTGAATAATAATCAAAAGAATTATTCATGTTATTTAAGAAAAGATGAATTAGCAAATTACAATGTAAAAGCCTTTTTAACTAATACTTTCTGTGAAAAATAATGTAATTAGTTATAAAGCCTCATAAACCAGCTGGCAACAGGATACTAAAAGCAATCATATCTTATTCATTCAGCAGCGCCTCAGGCTACCATGCTTCACGAAGGCTGCAAAGCAACTAGAAATTTGCACCACCCAAGAACAGGGGGGACTTCAGTGGAGTAAGGTAAAAAAATCAGCACAGCTGTCTCCACACCATCCACTGGCTCGTTTGACATCCCAGGTTGCGGAGAGATGTAGATCAGGGAAAAGGATACAATACACTTCAGAGATGTATCAAAGATGGAGCGAGCCTCTTTTGTGCTCCTTCTGCGAGCCAGAAGACTCACACCGGTATTTTAATTCTTCTTTCCCTCCTTTGTAGCGCAAATTCTGCATTTGAGTAAAACATAGGTTTTATGATTCTGCCTTATTTACCACTGGGAAGCGCACAAACCGTTGCCTGAAGTTGTAATGCGTTAATTATGCAGAAACTGTATACCCAAAGCAATATTGATCATTAGCGTAGGGTTGAGTAAGGCAAGCTGAAATTAAGACATGGTCATATTCCAGGTCTCAATAGATAAAAGTGTGTGATGATAATAATACAAACATTAAAAAGAAAAAAATCCTTGGGCGATATCATTCCTATCTAAGAAGTGATGTTAAAAGTTGGTGATAGAGATTTGACCCATAGACTGCAACACTCATAATTAGCCTCCTCTTTCCAGAGAGTCTCCCACACTTACGGCATTCGGGCAGCATGCATTTTTCTGCTTGTTCCAGCTCCTCATTGCAGTCTCCAAGCTCAGCAGCAGATTTCAGCATCCTTTGCCGGGTTCGCATTCCCTTCCCACAGGTTACACTGCAGTCACTCCATTCAGACCAAGAGGAGAGTAGACAGGGGATGGTATCTAATGTGAAAATAAAAAGGTAATGAATTCATCTTATACAAAAATTCAGAAGATATAAATTTTGAAAATAATACAGGTGGAAAAGGTACTATGTTTTACCTATGTATTTATCAACCGATTATACTGTGTTGTCACTTTCGACAAAATGAATCACAAGCTTAATGATGTTACTGAAGAAGCTCAGAAAACACTATATTAAACTGAAAGGTTTTCTCGGTTTTAATACCTTTCCTTTGCTACCTTTTTCTATATCTTATTCGTACCTGCAGAGTCCCAGTGCTTCCAGGGAATGATTAGTTGGAACAGAACTAGTTGGTGGACAGAACTAGAGGTCGAATTGATACAGTCTGAACTGTGATACTTCCACATTTTGTCTACCAAAAATGTCTTTAAACTCAACTCTTTCTGTCTTTGAAAATCTTCACATTTCTTAAGAAATTAAAACCAATATTAATAGTCACAGTAAGGGTGAGACTTGCTGACTGCACAAAAGGAGCACCTCAATTTCTGAACTGTCCATGGCTAAAAGGAGAGGGCACTGTTTTGTTCTAGCCTTGTGATTACATATACCTCATACCCCATAAATTAGGCTTGCTTATGCACGGCCAGCTGATATACACATCGCTGTATGGGTAATACAGTAATAGCACACCACTGATACTCTCATGCTGTTGGTGAACGTGGTATTTAAAGCACATTTGCCAGGTGATTTAATTTTAAGAAGAACAAGAAAAAGCAACGTTGTTCTGGTTTAGCTATATTCTTTGTGTGATGGAGCAACGTGCCAGAAGTGATGGCTCTGTAGCAGAGGAGATGATAAACTCACGGACACTTACGGCATTCAGGCATCATGCATTTCTCTGCCTCTGTAGTTTCTGCCTTGCACATGGATCCATCAGCAGGAGTCATCTTGATCATTCTGTGTCGTCTCTTCATCCCCATGCCACAGCTAGCACTGCATTCATCCCACTCTCCCCATTCAGTGACAAGGCAGCTGCTAGGCGCTATTCAGAATGGACAGAGAAAATAATTCTGTAGTAAAACTCATTAAAAAAAAAAAATGCGGAGCAGTGCTCCTGCTACTGGCTAGATTTTACAAAGCTAAATAAAATACTTACAACATTCCTCATTTACAATACATTTCTCAGTCTCTTCAGTAGGCACTTTGCACATAGAGCCATCTTCAGGGAATTGTTTTACATATCTCTCTCTAGATCGCGTTCCCATCCCACAGGAAACACTACAGGGGGACCATGTAATCCAGTCTGACATCATGCAAGTGGAACCATCTAAAACACAGAGAACTATTTCAGTTGCTAATATTAACATACTTGCTGACAAATCTGTAGTTGCACATTTATGTGTGCAGCATCACTCTTACGCTGCCTCTGACATTCTATCCTCTCCAATATTGCTTATTTTACTCCCTTTCTTTATACTTCTGCATACTTCATGCACCAGCTCAGATGAACTGCAGAACTCACCAGAGACAGCTTCAGCTTGCATTCTTCCACAATTATTCCTCTGTTTGCCATAATCCAAATCATACAGCAACCAACAGCTTTTAGAACTCGAAAGGAAGAGTAAACACTGCAAGGTGTTCTTCTCCTCCACCCTTTGCTCACCTTCATCACTGCAGCCTGGACCCATGCATGGCTGAAAATCTTGGGTATCTGGACATGGCACACTGAGATCCAACTGAGCTTTAAGCATTCTCTGCCTCATCCTCTTGCCCTTTTCACAGGTAGAAGAGCTGCAGGCTGACCATGGGGACCAGTTTGAATATATGCAGGTCTCAGGGGTATCATCTAAAAAGTAGGAAAAGGCAGTGAACATTAAAAATAGATTGTCCTCCCTTTGCTTCTCTTTACTTTAGATGCTAATAGCACACATTCTTTTCTCCTGCACTGTATCTTCTCTATTTTTAACCCAAAGGAAAAGAAAAATGATCGTCAACTTGCATTAAA
Source organism: Eurypyga helias (assembly GCF_000690775.1). NCBI lineage: Eukaryota > Metazoa > Chordata > Aves > Eurypygiformes > Eurypygidae > Eurypyga > Eurypyga helias. The sequence continues at coordinate 1,123 of NW_010234006.1, read as the reverse complement.
AAAAAAGAAAAGCCAAACATTTTTATTTGAACCCCAAAAGGCTTCTCTTATTGTTTTTATTGTTATTTTCATCTTCCAAGTACACATGCCATATCTTTGCAGTACAAGGGAAGGCTAATAGTAGAGAGCAGAAAAGATGAAAACCTAAATCACTTTTTGGCACTGAGTGGGACTTTTGCTCCTAAGTCAGTTTTATACTTTATCTAGAAATGACAGTGTAGAATTGAACAAAATATAAATTAGTACAGCACAAACTAATTTAAAATGTACCTTCTTCTTTTTCCTCTGGTGCTAGGTCTGCCACAATATCATCTATGTTATCAGGTACAATATTGCATTGCTCCCCCTGTAAAGAAATCATTGTGGAGATTGGACACAGGAGACTCAGGTGTAGGCAGCGAGAGGGGCTAAAACAGCATACTGTGAGGCACTATTGCACCCACAGCACGTTTTTCTATTCCAATTCTATGCAAACTTAAAAAAAAAGAAAAAAATCCCATTAATTAGATGCAGCAATTACCAGAAGTAGGAGAAATAATACCTTAAGACAGTTTTAAATTTAATAAAGAGTTTTAGTTCTTTTCTGTCATTGTCTTTCTTGTGGGCTGGTTGAGGAGTGTAGATCTGGGGGGAGGGGGCAGCAAGGATTGGCTTTTTAGTTTATGACAGGGTTTTTTTTCTTTCTTGAGAATTTTATATATATATATATTATACCTTGCGTGCAATTCTTTCAATGACAACTCTGGCTACCAGCTTGATAGATCCTCCTTCCGGATCATAGAATGGACTTTGAGGATGATCTAAGCTTGTAAGTGGTCTGATCTTCTCTTGAGGCACTGTAGGTTTGTTAGGAGACTGCAATCAAAAAATGAAAAAAAGAAACCAATAATTATTAACGTAATTCATCTGCAGAAATTAAAATTTCTCTCAAGTGCTAAACTGGAAAATTTCAGTAAAAAATGAACACATTAATACTTAATGGTAAGGTGTTGGGGTGGTTTCTTTTGTCAGGAAGCACTTCCCTACCACGCCGGTATTCAACCCTGAAGCTGGGTTGACAATAAGATGTATGATTTGTTGTGATTAAGTAACTACATTAATAATAATCATAAAATCATAGAAT
>NW_010234005.1:72074-72554 GCF_000690775.1 Eurypyga helias | reverse complement strand
GGCGGGGAGGGGGAAGGAAGAAAAGCCTGTAATTTCTAAAACATAAGTGGACATGTTCATTGTGTATTTCAGACATGCTCTTAACTTCTCTAATGATTATTATATGCTGTGTTTTTCATTTTAAAACAAAACAAAACAACAACAACAACAAAAACTCCCAGCAACTCAGCATGTTGCTCAACTCTTAGCTTCCTTGCACGATTCTGAATAGTGCACTACTAATGGTGCCAACCAAGCTTAATATGCCTTGAGTGGTTAGCTCATGATTCCAACTCAGACGTCCCTGCAGTTCTCTGGCTTCACAGTCAACAAAGTGGGAATGATTTTGATTTGAAAATCACCAGGAATTTTAAAACAAGATTTCAATGTCAATGTGTTTAGTGCAGCACAAACACAAGGTGAGGGAAAACCTGTACTCCAGAGAACTTGCAGTCTTAGATGGAAAAGAAATATATCACTGGAAAGCTTCCGTTAAGAATT
>NW_010234005.1:63847-72040 GCF_000690775.1 Eurypyga helias | reverse complement strand
GTACCACTGCACAAATTAATGACAGGCTTTATAAATGAAAGCTTTTCACAAGAAAGTCAAAACCCATAATTTATTTTTTAATTTAAAATTTCTTTGCTTAGAATTTTTCACCTGAAAAATATTTAATTTTGAAAGAAAGTTAGAATACTTCCCTAAAAGTTTGGGGAAAAAAAGAGAAAAAAGAGTGATCATAATTATAACGTGTTCCACTAGTGGGAAAAAAATATAACCCCTTATGTGCTTACTAGCTTTACTCAGAAAAGAACATTAAAGATAAAACAGCTTTGCCAGACAACACAAAAAGTCACTGATAGAGATGGAACTTGAACAAAACTCCTTTAAGTCCTACTGTAGCAAAATAAACAGCGAGACACGCACTGTTCTGGGCAAACTTTCCAAGAGGTTTCTGCTACTAGACACACAGTGTTTAAACAATTCTCTTCCTCCCAGAACAAGCTTCCTCAGAATTTCTGGGAAAAATCATATTTCAGAGATACTCTCAGTAGTCCTAGTAAATACTGTAAGCCCAAGACTGGGCCTCTTAATATCTTTTAAAAAGTACGTATTTAGTATGTACTAAAGACAAGAGCTATGATATTTTAATAATAATAATGTATCTTTGTGATCTTTTAAATTGACTGGTTTCTTTGTTTTTTTGGAAAACCACTGTTCCTTTTTATCTTCAGCAGATGGATAGACAATGGAGGGAATGCAGAGAATGCATTGCACCTTGACTCCATGTTACTCTTGTGTGCCTATCTCAAAAGTAGACTGGAAGGTTGGAAGGTTTGGAAGGATGGAAAGCTTCCAACAGTGCAAGAAATGAATTGTGGGTTAATGGCTTGGGCATATGGAAGTCTTTCACTTTGGGATCAAGAGAAGATCATGCAGGGGAAGTACAATTTTGAGTCTTTTTTCTGATTTCATCTGCGGTTGTGCAAAAGCACTAAACATTTGCCAGAGTTCAAAGTCAAATCACAGGCAAAATCTATACATGTAAGTTCTAATATCTCTAGTCAATCTTCTTACTTGTTTTGCTTCTAATTCCATTCCATCTTTTTCAAAGGTGACATGACTGGGGGACCTTTTGCTCAAGATGGCTGATTATGGTGTTTTTTCTACTGTTTCAGGCTATTTTTTATCTAATATTCTGTTTACTTTTTCTTTGGTTCAGCTTGAGTGGATGTTTCCACTGAAGGTGAAGATGTCCACAATAACTCTCATGTGAGTCTCTTTCTTGAAAGTTCCCCAAGTTCAAAACTTACAGCATAAGTACATATTTGCCACTGACAGATCATCTAGGTGCAACAATCAATATCAAACAAAGAGAAAATATGAGAACTATGATTTTTTTCAGGACATGCATCCTCAGTAAAGGACGAATCAACTTCAGTATACAAAAATGTAGTTAGCATAGAACTGTCATATTATTTCCCAGTAAGGATATAATAAAGACTCATGTTTCCTGCCTTTTCACATTAGTTGGGTCTCACCCAATTTTTCTGCATGCCACCTTATGCATATGTGATGCTTTGTAAATTGACATTCAAGCAGAAGAATGGGGAAAGAATGAGAATGCCCTTAACCTATGTTTTATGAAATCTCATCAATTAAGAAGGAAAAGGCAATACAGTAACATTTCTTAATAACCTGAGGCTGTCCAACACGCATTAGCTGAGTTAATTTGAATGGATTCAACTCCCCCTTCCTTTTCTCACTTCCTGAGGCCCCAACAGCTTATTTCAGCTGAATATAAATGAGAAAAATGTGAGTGAAACTTCTTTGCTATAACAGTGAGGTTTCTAGTTTAGAGTACCTTACACTAGTAAGAATCTGAGGACATAGAATTTAACCATAATATCACTACACGCATCAGGCATTCTGCCTCCACCAGTGGCTGTTGCTTGGTATTTCAGAGGAAGGTCCATTACATTCCTGTATGAAAAATATTGTCATCCAGAAATGTTCCATTCTAAGCATTTCTTCCTATTGCTTCAGCTAGAACTGGTCCTGAATCATGACCTTTTAAAATGCATGTTGAACCCTAATCTGGATCACGTTCATGCCAGTCAATAAACTTTGCTGAAAATGTTCCTTATTTGCGCTGGCTCATTATATATAAATATATATATATTCATAAAGGCATTGTGAACTTGCTAAATTTGTTAAATTAACCTCTAGCATTTCAACAGCCGTTCTACTCATCTTGAAGAACTTCAGCACTAAACTACAAAGGCTTGTGTTATTTCACGTGAAACATACTTTCGCCTGTTTCATTATTATGCTCTTTCAAACCTGAAATGATCTCCTGTTCTGTTGGAGTAACAGGGTTAAAAGAGGATGACGGGACAGGTTTCCCAATCCCTTTCATAAGTATTTCATATGCCTTCACATCCGCTCTTTAAACTCTTTTATTTCTAATAGGATTATTGCTGGTCTCGGTGGCAGCACAGCAGGGACTTATCTAATCAGATAAAAGGACATTCAAGACACTATGAAAGCTGGTTTTCTTCCATATCAACTAGTGCTGGCATATGTACATAGAAGAGAGAAGGATAGTCCAGTAGACAAGCATGCTAGACTACTACCCAGGTGACCTCAGTTTTATGCCTGTGCTCTTAGTGACTGATGTAGTGATCTTTGGTGTGCTACGTTGCCTTTCTTTATCCCTTTTCTAGCCTGCAGCATAAGAATCTGTATTATTTTTTAATTTGTTGTTAAATGCATGAATAAAAAGGGACTACTGAGAGCATTGTTGTATATCTATCTGTGATGATGCAACCATCTTCTAAAATCACTATTTTATAATGCAGGAATTATGGGGAATTTAACCATCATCATTGAATTGATTTGTTCAGGTTAGGAATTGCTGCATAATAATTTAATTTAGAATTTTGGGGAGGTGGTGAGGAAACTCAGCAGTTTTCTGTTTGTTAGATGAAATTAAAAAAATCTGATATTCACAATAGTTTTTATTGTATTTGGAAAGATAAGTTAAAATGCCAAATGAATAAAAATGTTCTAAAAGGTCAGTAAAGAGTTCTGCAGTGGTGTACTATTCATGTTATCTTAGCCTGAAGTGCTGATAGTACTTTATATCATATTTACGGCCCAGTTTTAATGGTTTGAAGAAGAATTTGACAGGATCTGATGGAACTCAACAGCTCTGAAGACCATGTTACTTTTGAAAAGTGAACAACTGTCTGCCTTGGGAAGAAAAGCTGTGTGCTTAAAAGGCCACCTTCCCTTGTGTATATGTCCGCATCATAACCTTAATGCAATATTACTGCACCAGTCTTCTTGGTTACCTTTATAGTTTGATCTGGAAGGCTTGCTTCGAGGCTGAGGATGCCATGCTGTGACTCCTTGACTACAGAGGTTTTGCTCTTTCTCCTAGAATTGACTGAAGTGGATAAGAAAGGAATAAAGATGACAGGTATTAATTAATTAAAGCAGGTTTATTAGAGGGAAACTTGTTCACAATATATTGATTAGAGGTTCACAAATAATAATGAATAGCTTAAGATACCACTGTCTTTTAACTTGGGCTAGGTTTTAACCAGTTGTTCAAGTGTTCAACAGAACACCATATCATCAGTTGTAGATTAATACAGTGACCTGAGATGGTTTTGGACCAAGTCACCCTACCTATGGCCTTTCAAAATGTTACCAGACTATGTATGAACTCTGCTTATTCATAGGCCTGCAGTGTTCATGAACATGTGACATGAATGCAGTGAAATAAAACAACATAGTGAAAAACCCCTATAACTTCCAAAACTCCCTCCTTTAGAAACCAAAGACCACTTTTAAATGTAAACACTTATCATTTGACTTAAGAAGTTTCAGGCATAATTTTTTATTAACCATAATGTGTCTTGGTTTTCTGACTTTGTATTTATAAAACTATAAACCTGAAAATTTCATAGCAATACTTCCAAACTCCAGAGAGATCCAGAGCTTAGTAAATCAGGTTAACAAGACAACTTGCTAGAAAATGAACAGTGGAGTGGGAGAAGCAACAAAATAGATGACATTCCTTCTGTTTGGATATTGCTCTAGCTAACTGAAAGATGATCAAAACCTGCTGTGACCTGATAACTGTTTTCAGGCTCTTCAGAATGAGATTGAAGACCCATGTAAAATTTTAATGAGATGAATTACTTAATTCCAGCATAGGTAAAAGAAAAACCAACCCCAAAAAAGCAGAACCCAATAACAATAAAAAATCTTCCCAGGAAGGCACTTTCTGGCAACTTTGCTTAAAGTTTACTGCTCTCAGATCATGCAATTCAGTGTAACACCTTTTTCTTCAGAGGAGATAATGTCATTTTACCCATGCTAAGGATGTAGCATACTGCTTCCTCTGAATCTTTGCTATCTTTTTTGACCATAATAAGGAAAAAGATGAAATCTTATGTGTTATCATGATGATTGTCATTAGTTTCACACAGCAGCTGCTGAACATCCAATGCATTAGTTGTGCTAACTGCGGGGCAGGAGATGTTGTTATAGGTTCTTTAAAGCTTATAATAAATTTGTTGTCTCAGAGTGATTTAGCTGTCAGATTTATTTAGTCATGGCAGCAAAGGCACATTGACTGTAACAAGAACTTAGGCATTTTGTCCATAGTAAACCTAGGAGATGCAGTAGTTGTCTTGAACTGAATAAGAAACAGTTTCCTTTGTGGTCTTTCCACAATAACATATCCAGCCCCTTCACTCTTCTGATGATGATACATGTTTCCTATAAAGAGAGACAATGATATTTTTATTGCTCTACTACATGGAGTTTCTCAAGCAACTCTCTCTCTCTCTCTGCCTCTTTTTTGCTTTTTTTTTCTTTTAATTGACAAAAAGACAATCTGACATGTAGTTTATTTATCTTTGAGAAAAGATTAAATAGACTTTATTTATATATTTCTAGCAGAAATACCTACTTTAAGCTAGATTTATTGGGATGAAAGAGAGGCCATGAAAGCCTTGAAGTATGTTAAACAAAAGTGATTTTATGTCACTTAAACTAAACTACTGTATTTACTTTTTTCCCCCTTATTTTGTTCATCATTTTAATACTGGTTTAGGTCTGTTAAAGTATGAGCCAGGAGTCCTAGAGATGGAAGTCCCCAGTTTGATCACAGATAGTTCAGGGCAAACATGTTGAAGCACAGCTTTCAACTCACTACCTGTTGCTGATAAAACATTCAATCGTGACTAGATAGGCTGTTTTAATGAAAGGCAGAAGCTTAGTCTTACAGATCATGAGGTCTTGGAAATTTTTTTATGACTTTAAAAAGAAGACAGTTTCATCAATGAAGTTCAAACTCCACTGGCTTTTTAGGGTCACTCCTGAAACTCCAGTGGTTTGAGACACTAAAACTGTTCTTATGCCCAAAACATTGCTCTGAAAAAGACTTAACTTTTAGCTTCAGCTTTATCATGTCATCATCAACCATGGGTTTGAAAGATAAATGGAAAATATATTTCAACGAGGTTGCACACCTGCATTTTGTAACCCCAGTATTTCTTTCCTGCTGCAAGGCTTCTTCTTGGCTAACTGAAATAAATGGGACATTTTATATTGAAACATATTTAAATCTGAAGCAGTATTATTTTTCAGAAAAAAACCATGATTCTTCTTAAGATGGGATTTTTAATTTTTTCCTTGAAAAATACAGAAATATAAAATAATTGAACAGATAACTGTTTTGGTCCTGTGACCTTGTTTCAGTTAAGAAAAAAATGCAGCTAATAGCTAATACCACAGTAAAAAAGTGCTTGCTAAACATCTGTACAAATTTGAGCATATGTAGCAAATGTTACAAAACCAAAATTGTTAGTTTTCAGGAGAAAAACCCAAGAAATTATATAACAAGCACTCCGTGTTGGAAACAAATGTTTTCAAATGGAGAATTGTGAGAGAAAGCTTTCAAATTATGTGTTATATACTCACTTGTAAAAGAAGACAGATAAAAATTTACAACAATATAAATGCTTAAAGAGTTGTGCTATCTTTCCATTGTTCTCCTATAAGAGAATTGAAAGTGCAATTGGAATAGCAAAAATAGACTCTGCATGTTGACAATGGAAGTGAGAGAATTTGAAGGTAAAGTCCAGGCAGCAAGAATGTTTTGACTAAGAATATTGGAGAAGAAGTCTCACCATTTTTGTACCATTTACATGTTCCACTCCTAGGTAACTGAATTTATAAACAGCTACTATGTTTCCTACTTTAACTAGTAGTTTGAATACAGTGGAAAAGTAAGAACGAGTGGATGGGGTTTAATTAAGCTGTCTTCTCATCAGGAGAATAAATAAAGTTCAAATAGTAGTGAATTTTCCTATCCTAAAGTTGGTTATGGAAGTGCCTTGATTGGACATTGATCTGACTTGTCCCCTTGCTTATGTGTGATGATTACTAGGCTGTCAACTGACCCTGTTGCCCTCACTCCCCCTGCTTTACTAACCCTGCTTGGGCACTGTGAAGCTACACCCTTGCCAAAGAGAAGGTTGCCTCACCAGTGTTTTGGCCCCCCTCAGCTCCTCCTCTTTACTTTCAGAACAGCACCATTCTTGCTGCACTATTGCAGAAGGTACCTCTGTCTTCCCAGTTATTTCTCTATGGATATTTCAGATCTCTGTGGAGGCAGTCTATTATCTCAATGGGAAGAATTTTATAATATAACAGTACAGTATGCTTACACATGTTTTATGTATCACAGGACTCCTTTGAAGTGTGCCCTTGAATGAATGTGGTATTTACTAGTTCATTAATAACATGCACATATATTGTACACCCTATTGTGCTGTAGCTAATATGGTACTGATACAGCATGGCTCAAAATATCAGCATAGAGGTGTTTTATGGAAAAAGTGCTGGATGTACTGTCATGAGATTGATATCAACAGACCAGGTTATGCATTCACTCAGTCATGCAGGCATGATGTGCAGGGATGGACAAGATGATTGACTAAATATACTACCTTATTTTATAAGAAGTTTTTGCACTGTAGTACTGAAACTCTCATGGAAAATCAAATTTTAATAAATGGTTAGAAAATGTTTAACTGAAGTCAAATATCAAAACTTCAATTTTAAATAACTTAACAAATTAATATCGTAACAGGTTTATTATTGAAGAGTCATTACACATGAACCCTTGGTCTGGCCACACTCAGGTTTATGTGTATATGCCTACTCTTAGGTACACAAAATTCTGCAGAGAAAAAATGTGTCATGACATTTAAAAACTGATGGTAGCAGTTCCCTGTACAGCTCTTCTACATTCAAAGCTGCTGAATTTCTATACTGTGGTTTCTTTTTTTAAATGTGCTCCAACACCTTCAAGTGTTTGATGTTTCCATTGGAGTATTTATATTCTTTCACTTAGGTTTTATCTAACCTGTAGGAGTGTTTAAAAAGAAGATGAATAAATATCAGCATAGCAACTGGTTTCTCAGTTAAAGTTTTGACCTATTCATGAAAGCACACTGTGATTTTGGTTTATATTTGCCTACTGATTGTTCATCACACCTTTTAAGCAATCATCTTAAAAAACAGATTACAAGAGAAACTGTCAATTACTGCTCTTTGTTAGAAAGGCATTGAAAGGCAAAACTCCAGGGAGGCAGTAGTGGAGTCTTAGAATCTCTTATTTTGCTTCACTGTCTTTGTACAACCAGCTCTTTATTACAAGAAATTGTTACTCCGCTCAAACTTAAATCTAGGGAGAATTTACATTCAAAATAATAATTAAAAAAAAAAGATAGAAATCTTCTTAGCTAATAAGCCAAAAGCCCCATTTAGTGTTGTGAGATCCCAGTCTTCAGTGACTACAATGCCTCTCCAGTAGCTATAGTGTCTTTGAGAACTGCAACTTAATTGAGAAGAAAGGGGAGGGGAGGACAATATAAATAAATATTAAGTATTCAATTTATTAAGTTAATAGTGAAGTATATAAATAAAACATACATATTGAAGCAGCATGTTCCCGTACAGGTATCAGTCTTTTACCTCTTTCATGCTTGTAATGTTAGATGTTTAATCAGCTAAAATAACACTTGGTCCTCGAGTCAGAGTAAATTTGTAAAATGGTCCACAAACTCCTTTCTTAAGGTTATGATGATATGTCTTCGACATGAATTAGAACCATTGACAGATAAGAGGTTTAAGAATGCTGAGTATTCCACTACC
>NW_010234005.1:3604-63816 GCF_000690775.1 Eurypyga helias | reverse complement strand
TTTCCCTACTATATCCAAGATTCCCCTTTTGGAACACAGGAAGGTGATCACCAGTCAGGCTATTAAAAATATGAGTGGCACCTCAAAACTGATTTTAATGTCCAAAAAAGCAGAAAGCACAATCCCTCTTGTGTTTCAAGAACTCAGGACCATCACAGGTAGAGGAAGACCCTATGTCTCAGAGCTTAGAAAGTAGAGAAATTAAGCATGCAATTTTTTTTTAATTTCTGTCAGGTGTTCAGTTTTAATAGAGATTGATTTACTTCTTGTATTGTTTCTTGACTGAGTATATGCTGCATGTTTTTCCAGTGGCTTTGTATACGTGAAGAGGTAAAGAGTACAGAGGAGAAGACATAATATTCAATTTTAAAACTTGAAGATTTTTCCCTTTTCTTATAAATAGTATTGGAAAACAATTCAGTCTTATTAGAGAATTTCATTGAAAGTAAACCTAATCACTACAGAGTGGCATGTTGGGGTTTCTAATAGATGTTATATATTTTATGGTTCTTGTAACACAGAGAAAAAAAAGAGGAGGAAGACAAAGAAGATGTGGAAAGCTGAATTATTCCCACATGTCTTCTTCTAGCATGGAGATCAAAATAAAATTATGTGAGAGTTTTTACATTGCCCTTTTTGTAGGAGGAAAGGTTTAGGAAATTTCAAGTTCTAGGAAACATTTCAAACTAGATCAAATTATTGTTTTCATCCATTTTCTCATTATTAATTGATTTCTCCACACTATGTCCTTGCCTTTGCTTTTTACATCATAGTCTTGCATTTTTTTTCCTCTATTTCTTACTCTGTAACAGTTCTTTCTTATACACATATATGCACATAGTTTGTGCATGCTGACAACAAATTCTGTCATCAGGGATAGCCTGAGTTCTGCTTTCTGCTGACACCCAAGCCTGGAAACCAGAGTTTCCTGCAAAGTTTTACAGGTTTCCATTCAATGTTGGCATATTGTCAATCCAAATCTATTCTACTCTGGCAAGTAATTACCAACCATTCTTTGTTCTTCTGAGTAGACCACTAACGAAATCAAGGAACAAAGACATTTTCCTATTTCACATAATTGCTCCCTGAAGTGTTAAATGATTCCCATATACCACTTGTTTTGTGTAATTGTATTGAATTTCATTAACCAAAGTAACTGGCAAGCACAGGTCTTTCTTGATCCTCCTATTTTTGTGTTGTGTTGTCTTGTGTCCTGAAGCACATCTGAGAAGAAGGCTGAAGCAAGGTTAAGGCCCTTGAGGAAAAAAGTGACAGAATGTGGGTGAGGTTTTTGGGGGAAAAAAAAAAAAAGTTTGTGTGTGTCTATATATGTATATATATATTGCAAAACTATAAAGATTAGGACACATATATTTCAGCAGTTTAATGGTGTTTGGAGCATAAGTCACACTATTTTTTGAGTCACATCTCTATTAGCATGACTCTTTGACAAATGCCAGGTTACTAAAAAAGATGAATTCTTCAAGAGAAAATGAGAACACTTCCTTGGGAAAGGCTTTCTAGGTACTTCTCAACTGGTCTGCTTTCACATGACCACTAGTGATGGCACACTAGGATCAGAGGGAGAGCAGAATATCATTTACATTAATCAGTCTCTAACATTAGAAGGAAGTGGTTTTCCATAGGATTCAAAGGAAAGACACAATTTGCCACTCCTGGAGACTTTTCAGAGACTCTAGAGGCAAGCAAATCATGGACAGAAGGAATGCAATACTGTTTGATATTAAGGAGGACATCAGTACAGAATCGACAACTGTCTGGAAAACCGGAAATAACAGGACATGAAGCCTAGAAGCTGTTGCAAAAAAACTCAGACAAATGAAAAAAAACAGCCATCCAACACCCCAGAGGAGCTGTGACAGTATTAATATGAGAAGCCAGTCTGTATCTAGCATGAGAGAAATGCAGAGACAGAAATAACTTCTTCTCGGTTACAAATGAGTTGATTTAATTTCAATAAGCCTTTTTGTATCTTGTCATTATAAAATATTTAGGGGCTTTGTGATCATATTTGCTCTCTGGAGAAAAATAGAGAACATGGAGAAAAAAAAGCAAAGAGAGGCTACCTTCCTTACTTAATAAAACAGTGCAGAAAACCCTATTTTCCTCTACCTACTTGTTGACATGGTACCTTTTGCACGCATGTGGAAACAGCTTGTCCATGGTTGTATCTGTCGGTATGTAGCAGCCTGGGGCACCTTAAGGGGGAATAAGGCTTAAGAAGTACAGTGTGCTCCTACAGCAAATCTTGAAAGCACACCTATCTTTTGGACTTTCATAAATTATGGATGATCGTACTGTGGCAATTAATTGAGATTTCATTAAAGTTTGCAGTAGAAATAAAGGGTATAAAATAATACATAAATGCTAAGTATCAGTATTAATGATTTGTTTGTTATGACTGTCTATTCTATCTATTCTTTCTATCCAAAGAAAAGCAAAGGAATAGATATTAAATTGTCATTTTATCAAGTAATTTTATCAATTTAATTTGTGGTAAAATTTTTATGAAAAAAGAAAACCAGAGACAAGATGATGCAAAGAACCAAAAACTATGTCCTGAGTAGTAGTAGTATGTGCAAATTATATCCTATTCCAAAGCCCGATTTTTACTGTAGCTACATCTGCTTGAAGTATTTGGCCAAAGACATATTTTAATTCTTTGAAGAAGTCAAGTATAGCGTTATTTAATACAAGGGCTAGCTGTGGCCCTCAAAACATGAAGTAGAGATCCAGCAGTTTAAAGCTGTTCTGCTCTCCTTGGAATGGAATTTGAGGAAACAAAGAAGGTGGGTAAAGGAAAAGCTATTGGGCAAAGGGACCTGATTTTTTCAGGCCATGTCTGGTCATTGTATAGCTAGTGTTGGTGCCAGGGAAAACTGTTGATGATAAACAAAGAGGTAATGAACAGATAAAGTGGAATGTTGCCTACTTTGTTGTTGACTTCAACAGTCTCTGATTTTTCTAATATACTACCAACTTTGTACAATCCATCAAAGCATTACCTTACTGTTCTTTCGTATTATCTCAAAAATGAAGAGGCACACAAGCCATTAAGGGGTGTTACTATAAAAGAGCTACTCCTGAAAGAGGTGGATTTTTGCTAATGTTTAGGTGATGACACTCTTTGGTCATTTGTACTCTTCCGTATCCAACCATAACTACTTGGATAGATCAGGCTGTACAACTGAGGTTAACAAAGCTTACACCGCACACAGCTCACTTAATAGCTGCAAGCACATTAAGGATCCTCACTGAAACATGTTAGGACTTTATCCAGCCAGCCAGACAGGCATGTGCACAACTTTCTTCTGGTGAGCATTCCCACAGAAGGCGATGGGAATTTACATTTGTTTTACATCTGGTGTTTATATTTGTTCATCTGCTCAAGCGCTTTCATAGTTTGAAGATAAAGTATGAAATACTTTTACAGAATCCAGTGTGAAATAAGGAAACAATGAAATGACAGGCTGATGAAAATAACAGGAAGAAACATACTGAAATAAAGAATATGAATTATCTTCAGATACAATAAATTAGACTGAGGTGAGATTCCATTTAAGCATGTGTGAAAGAAGCCACTCGAAGCCAAATACTGTCACCTGTACAGATAAAAAATGGCACAGATGGCTTTATAGAAAATCAGATCTGATCTTGTGTTAAAAAGCAAAGCCTTTGTTGCTGCAATTAGCAACCTGATTCAATTCATTGACATAATGAAAGCTTCAGTAACACACTAAGATGTGGGAGACAGAGATCAGTATCCACCCAAGGATTATATTAGGTAGAGAACAATAATTTTTTACTTGTTGGGCTGATTTTGGCTAAGATAAGGTTAACTTACTTCATTGTAGCTAGTGTGGGGCATGGTTTGGATTTATGCTGGAAACAGTGTTGATAACACAGGGATGTTTCTGTTACTGCTGAGCAGTGCTTACAGGGAGTCAAGGCCTTTTCTGCCCCTCACACCACCCCACCAGCGAGTGGGCTGGGGGTGCACAAGAAGGGAAGGGACACAGCAAGGAAAGCAGATGCCAGTTCACCAAAGGGATATTCCATACCATATGATGTCATGCTCAGTGTAGAAAACTGGAGGGACAAGAAGGGAGGGGTTGTTCAGAATTATGGTGTTTGTCTTCCCAAGTAACTGTTATGCGTGATGGAGTCCTGCTTTCCTGGAGATGGCTGAACACCTGACTGACGATGGGAGGTGGTGAAGGAATTCCATGTTTTGCTTTGCTTGCGAGTACGGCTTTTGCTTTACTTATTGAAATGTGTTTACCTCTACTCATTAACTTTTTTCATTTTTAGTCTTCTGATTCACTCCCCCAGCTCACAGAGAGGGAGAGAGTGAGTGGCTGTGTGGTGCTTAGTTGCTGTCTGGGGTTAAACTATGAGACTTGTACTCAAATAATTGTCCCTGTGATACTGGATGCAAAAGTCTCTGTATCCAGTAGCCAATTGCTGTAAGTCAGCTGAGGGTTCTGTCAGCAATTTTCCTTGGTGTTATTGTTTCCTTATCTCGTTATTTCTGACAAATGGTTTTCTTACTTCATTCATTAACATAGTCTTTGCCTTGCTTCATCCTTTTGATCTTTATCCTATTGCTCTGTGTGAATGTGTATGTGTATTTGCTGTATTTGGTAGCATTTTTTCTCCCTGCAGAGACACATAATTGTTACCTGACAGATGAATGCTGGCATACAGAATGATTTCTCTGAACTTCTCAGGAGCCCAATTAGCATACAGCAGTGGTACAGGGGGTTCCACTCTAGTGAACCCCCTGAGCCACTCTTCACCCATGTGCAAATTTGCAGGGAGCTTGGCATAATTATAGTGTTACATAATTATAAATAATTTTTGTTTATGGCAGATTAATTCAAGAGATGCTATTACCATATGCAAGGGGTTACCTTTCCAATGGAAAGGAGACAAATGTTTATGAAGGTATGTTGTATGGGTTTGGTAAATATTTGACAGAAAATGAATATGTATAATTCCCAATGTGCAGTGCAGAGAACATTCAGAGATACTAATCAGTCTTCATGACATGGTAAGACTAACGACATTTTACCTACCATGAGCTGTAAACGCAAACCCCATTCCCAGGAGGATCTGTTGCTGAAAGCATAGGGATTATGTAAAGAGCATCAGCAAGATTCTAGCACAAAGTGGCACAGCTCCATTAATTTATTATATCTTAGTAAGATTCCCTTTTAATCTGTATGATTTGTAGAATAATCCTTTCCTCTTGTAATATGGTTACATAGATTGTGCTGTAATTAATGTTCAGATGGGATATAAGGGGATGCATGGGGGGCCTGATTCTTCTCTCTTACAGTTAAATCAGGAATTGAAATCAATGCACTGTAGCCTGACCTGACTGTGTTTTCATCTGTGCTGATGGCAGTCTGTAAAAGACTTCACTTTTTTTGATGTCAGTATCTCTGCCATGAGCTAAATATTAAATTTATATTTGTCTTTTTGTCTGCATCTTAAGTTAGTTTATCTTGATATGCTGTCAATCACTTTGTTCAGCTCTGCATTATTTTTTCTGCCTTCCTAAGGAAACAGAATTTAAGATACCACAGGGAAGGAATGTATTTCTGTATTCGCATATGTGAGTCTCTAAGCCTCACACAGTAAATCTGGAACCCATTAGTCTGTTTCAGTTCAGTCAGACACAGGGCTGTCAATCCCAGAATACTGTTTTCCTACACCTCTCATAAAAACAGGTGTCTGTAGAGGAGGAAGAGAGCTTGTTAATGCTTACAGTAAGATTAAAGGTTCAGTATGACCTCAGCCTTTATTGGACAATCAGTGCAGGGGTGGGAAAAAGAACAAGATACAGTAAATACCTCAACTGTTGGATAAACACTGGTCAGAGTTCATTGCATGGTCATTTTCCCCCTTTATGGATTTTTGGGTGTAAAATAAGGTGAATTTTGGAACATTTTCCACAGTAAGATCATATTTCTCTCACACATATTCTGTAATATCTGGTACCGTCATTCATACTTCATTTGGTACAGTCAGTGAACCACAAGACCAAGACCTTACGAAACCAAGCTTCAAGCTCCTGTGGGGTAATACACTGTGCACAAAGGCAAGAATTAGACATCTTTCATTTTATGCATACACAGAGCCTTACTCAAGTCCTGTCATCCGTAATGATGTAATTGCTACTAATATTCTGCTTACTGTCTGGTCAATAAGAGATGTCATGATAGTAAATGGGTTTTCTTAAGCAGTTCTTATGTTTTGATTCTTTACATCTCATCTTGTATCACCGTGTCAGTGTAAATATGTAGACAATAGATATAGACTCATGAAACATTAAAAAAAAAAAAAAATCTTTCAGATAAGAAAGAAAGATTACCTCTTTCCTTGCAGTTTGGTGGTCAAATAGAAGGTTAAGATAAATATGAAAGTCAACATGAATGCGAGATTTCTCAGTGAAGATCTAGAAAGTAGAGATTATTAGAACTGTAAATCTGCACGAAATATTTGCTGCTGGACATTTTTCAGAACAAACATATTTTGTAAGTCATTGTAGATTTCCAAAATTGCTTCTTTCAGAAAAAAAAAAGAAGCACCTTTTTTTTTTATTTCCCCATAGCATTTTCTAATTAAACATTCTGGAGTTTTTTAAAATGTAACCTGAGTTTATTTCATAATGTCCTTCAGTTCTCTTGAAGACCTTCAGTTCTCTTAAAAGAAACTTGAGTAAGACAGTGTAAAAGACAAACCCTTTCTGTGGTTTGACATAAACTATTTTTGTTGTTTTGGCCTGCTCAGTTTTGAAAAACAACTTGATATTCTTCTTATTTCCCAGAACTGCTGATTAACTGAAAAATCAGTCCATATGACTGTGGGATTAACTCAGTAAGACCTGGCAGATAGAGGAAACATGTGGGAGGAACTCTGGTGTATTAACTATTGGTTTTGATCCTTTTCTGCTCGGTCTCAGTGAATAGATGGTGTACCAAGACATGCTCAGACTTTTTTAACACACTATAACATCTTGAAATAATATAGGTGCCATCTCTACTACATTCTGCTAGTTGGAGTGTTATGGTCTAGTCATTCCTTTTTTTTGTTTTGTTTTGACCTTTTCAAATAAGCCATGTCATGTCCTAGTGATTGCTGGAGACTTGAACTCTAGAGGCTTTAATCAACTTTTCTGATTCCACCATGCAGTTAGAGAATAACTGAGAAGTTCATGACCTTACCCAAGCTCTGCAGGAGAAACATTGGAAAAAAGATCCCACCTACCCTGATGTCCTTCTGACATATTCTATTGAGCCAGTCTTAATATAGATGCATTATCAGAAGTTTTAATTACTCACAGAGTGAATGGTTTCAGTAGCCTCAGAGAGAGGTCATTTCCTCCCTTCCTTCCCCATGTCTGTGCTTGACTCTTAACTCTTTCAGAGATAGTGCCATTGGATAGAAGATTTGAACCCAAAAGGGGTTTTGAAGGTTAATTGCCAATTATAGAGAAACTTTGTTAAAAGGAAGGAAAAAACAAAGATTGAAAATAGCAGTTTAGAAAAAGCAATCTCTCTCTCTTTTGCATCCAAAATGTTTGCATTCTGAAACATTCTGACTGAAATAGAACAGTTTAACTTAAATTCAGACAATCCTGTGAAGTCATAAAGGCACACAGTAGTGCTGGGAGAAGCATTTGATGTATTAAAAGAAAATGTCACAGGTCAAGAGTAGATGGTCGACTCTATGCTTTCTACATCCCTGAAGTTATTAGTTTACTGTGGCTGTGGTGAGAATTAAAATAATAATATATACTATTTGCACTGAAGTTAGTGCTTGGCCATTTCCTTCAGCTGTCAGGAAAGAGTATGCTGACTGAGATAATTTAGGACTGCAAGTCCTATGAAATGCATTAAAGCTGACCTGAGTTGTCAAGTGTTACACAAAAAATGGATTGAGGTTTGTGAATATGAAAAGGTCATACAAAAGGAAACCTTTTAGTGCTTCTGATCATTTGACAGAGTCACTCAGTAAAGCTATGTAAACATTTCCTAGATGAAAACTTAAATATTCTCTAATATATCCCAAGTATACTTTAAGAACATCATGATTAATGATAGAAAAAAGAGTTTGAACTTGCTGAAACAGAAGTAGAAAATAACCTTTATACTATTGTGAAGATATTTGTGTCTTCTAAGGTTGCCAACCTGTCAAAGATGTTGGGTCTTTATGACATTAAGACAGCCATATTAAACATGGCAAATATTTGAATGACATCACAGATACAAAATAGGAGCAAATGAATTATTAGATAAAGTATTTCATTATGTTTATTTCATTCTTTTTTAATGAAAGCAGTCCATAGTTCCACATTTTCTTTGCAGAGGAGATTTCCTCTGCGTTTTCCTATATTATACCTATATTTCCTGTATTATACCAAAAGCAACAGTGCAGCAGATGCTGGGCATGTCAGGTTGGGAAGAGAAAGGAGCAGGTCGATGTAGGTCTTTCACAGGTACACTAAAGTTTGGTTTTCGGTGTGTGCACAGGAAACAGCTGTGGAACTGAGGCTGTGGGTGCCTCTGAACACAGTAATCCATCTATTTGCCATTCCTTGGGAGTTATAGAGAGAAAACCAAAACACTGAATCAAATGGTTGCATTTTTGTGACATTTTTCCTCTTTGGAAGAAAATCTGTTCTGGACTTCCAGTGTATAATGAGAGTAGGCTGTAAGACAGGTGAAAAGTCAGAGTGATTAAGACAAAGAGTGGGTACCTCCAATCTGTAAAGGAATCTTCATTTCCAACTCAGTATGGGATGTCTTACTGAGTTCCCTGATTTTTTTTTTTTTTTTTTGACTCACAGTGCTCTGTGAAACCCACTGGAAAAGTGTGTGTCCTACCTTCTTTTGTACTTTTTCTTAAAAAAAAATCACAAAAAACCTGGCAAGCTGCCACTTTACAGTGAGTCTAAAGGTTCCAGCCTGCTGGCTGTAGTGTTCTTGAGGGATTATTACTGACAACTCTGAACCCGAATTCATAACTATGTTCAATTCTTAATCTAACAATAAGCTATAACTTTAAAGTAGATCACTTGGAAGGAGGGACAGGGGAAGTGTCTATATACTTCACTCAAGTTGCCTAATATCTCAGGAAAAATAGTAACTGCTATTTTTATTCAGTGCTTTACAGGTGTTGCTTTTCTTTCAAAAGCTCTTACAAGGATTCATCACAACTGCACTGCTGATTTGTGTAAGTGCCAGTGTAATACCAGAAATGGATTTTTTTCCAGTTTATTCTTTTTTAAAATGATGAATTATACATAAATTGCTTCTTCCTCACATCCAAAAATCTGCTTCCAACATCACTCCCTTTTAAAAAAACCCTTAAATTTTCCTAGGACTCCTTACACATTCAGTGGGCAGTTTGCCTGTGACTGGGCACCACCCGCTTTGGTGACACTTAGACAAGGGATTGCAAAGAGCCTCCCACAGTGAAAGATGCAGAGGACTGTCCTGAATAAACTCTTCTGCCACTAAGAAGGTTGCTTAAATAAAATATTTTATATTCAGGTATTTCCTGTGGCACATTATGAAGTTTCTGGGAGTCCAAATAGAGATTTGAGCTGAACTGTTAGAAATACACCCCAAAATCAATAGTACTTTTCACATATAAAGTGCTATATATTGTTGCGTACACCAAAAATTGAATTTCAGAACATATCAGGTACTTGTGAGTACACTTTTTACCTTGATCTTGGGTCTTCATCTATAAAATGTAACTGGTGATTGTTTACACTGAACCCTTTGTACAATTCCTAACCCATTTCTGTTCAAATTCTGGCTTTCATTATCTTTGAGTTGGTTTTGTCATGTGTGAAAGTTCTGGAATATAAACTGAAGGCAGGTCTGCTCAGACAATGATATAAGTCACAGCTGAAAGGCAGTCTGTGAAGGCTGTTTCCAAGCCTCCACCTGGAGAATGCAGCAGAAAGGCAGGAATGGAGAGAAGAACAAGTATTTTCTATTGTTATTGGCTGTGAAGGTTTATTTCCCCATCTCGGGTTTCAGATCTCTATTTGGTTGATGGAGGATCTGGGAACAGAGAGAAGAAAGTCATAATCAAACTGAGGTCATCATTAGATAATGTAAATACGGATCATCAGTGAATCATTATGATGGTCAAGCCAAGACCAGGATACAAGTCCAGGCTTCACGCAGAGTATGAACATACACAGGGACACATACTGATACCACCTTCCAGAGTTGCTTGAAATCAGTCTCTAGGGAGCAGTAGCAAGAAATCCATGAAGAGATCAAAAGTTCTGTCTTTAGAGCAGGGTGTTAATAGCACATGGTAAATAGAACTCAAATTTACACACTGATAAAATATATTTAGGAATAATAGCTCTGTTTTACATCTTGAGACAGACAATTATTTTCAAAAGAAGAAATAGAACGTGAACCCTTGAAATAGGCTTGGAATATCAGATAGACAAATGAGAATAAGAGGTATGATTATAACACCACTTGTTTTTATTTTATTTGTCCAAATTTAACATTGAAATACATGTGGAAATAGTGAGATCTGCTATAGTAGTTTGGTTTTGAATATTTGTATGTTCATGAGAATATTTGTTTTGGTGTTATTAGGATAGTAGGTGTCAGAATTAGCATTTCTGTTCCCCAGTATTGAGATAGCGATGTTTCCAAATTCTTCCTTTCATCTGTGACAGGGAGACGTCACAGATAGTACATAATCTGTAGATTATGCATCAGTATTGTCCTGAAATACTGATGTAGTAATATATCAGTGTTGTCAATCTTCTGTACCGGTTTTATGAATAAATAGTTGGAATAAAAGGTAATGAAACAATGCAACTGTATCCTTACCTAAGGGTGCAGGAACTTCCTTAGCTAGGTGTTCATGCCCAACTGGGTATGTAATGTAACACTGTTACTTCAGAAATTATTTGTATGTACACCAGACTTTCCCTCACTTAAAGAAATATCAATATCCAGTAAAATCACCTGTCCCACTCCTGTCCTTACTGTGTAGTATCACTAGATAACCAGCTATATTGAAGCAACTTTTTGATACTGAGTCCTGTTATAGCCTCCTGGTAGTTCTCAAATCTTCCTTCCTAATGCTTTTTTTCCATTTAGCAGATTGATCTCTCTGAACTAACACAAATCATATTTGCTTTCTGTTTTGCTCATTTTTTATTTATGGATTATTCGCAAATGAATCTATTTTTTCTATGCATTTTTAATTCCTGAATATTCACTGAGATATTGCATTGACTGTTATTCATTAAATATGTGCTTCAGTTTTAGTCTCTGAGCTGTGCAATTTGTCACTTAAATCACATGGAATGTGTTTTTGCTTTCTCGTAACATTAGTTTAATATTTTAATGGCTGAAAACCAAATTATACAAAGCAATAACATTTGACATTCAAGATCACTTATTTGTATTTAACTGAATGCTATTTGAAGGACATGTAAAACATCTTATAAAGCTCCAGATCCTCATAACTAATCCTAACAAATATTAATAAATGAATCTTTAAGAAACCAAATCAAAACAAAAACCTCAGTGTGTCTGTTCTAAAAAAACCAAACCAAAACCAAAAAAACACCCCCAAACAAAACAAGGCATAATGTTTCTTCCTCTGTGTGCCAGTTTTGGTTGGGATAGAGTTAATTTTCTTCATAATAGCTAGTCTTTTATTTGTTAGAGTTGATCAGAAACATTTCTTCTCATTATGGAATATGTTTTCAAATCAATAGTTAAATGTGATTGGATATGTTTCCCATTGAGGACTAGATTTTCAGCATAACTGCAAATAAAGAAATATTTTATTCCGTATCGCAATTGCAGTCTGAGTCCTTATGATCTCAATTATTTTTATTGTCTTCACTCCGTGGGGAGATTATATCTCCCATGGCATCACAGAATTCATGATGGAACTCTGGGCATCAAATTTAATTTTTTTTAATTTGACAATTAATATTCTAGAAAGATTTTTTAACCATGGTGAGACAGTAGGATACATTTTCAGGGTTCTTTTGAGATCTGTGATGGAGCCCCCGTTGTGCCGTGGTGTAATTTGGGATGGAGACGGGCAGAAAAATCTTACTGGAGGGCTAGCAGGATTGGGTAAGTGTGACCTTGATCTTTAAAACTCTTCTCCAGATGAATGACAGAGTGTCTTTGCAGATGTGACCTGCTGCTCTCTCAAAGGAGAAATTACAGCTAAGATAATTTGGGGCACTGGCCCAATTATTTCCTGTTTGCTACACTGCACCCAGTTCCAGGCAGCAGCATCGTAGTTCACTTTAGCAAGTGTGAAGCTCTCCTGTTTCAAAAGTTCTTCCTCTGAAAGCAGTAGTCACACAACAAAGCCATGTGTTAATTATAATGAAGAGTCTGAGCTGTTTAATTCTGTGGTGGCATAATAGTAAGTGTAATCAGAATCAGCAAGATACAGAAGAGGCAGCTGTCACTCCTCCCCCAGCCCCTGCCTGTGACTTTTTTTTTTGATCCAAATGCATAGTCCAAAGCCACTGTAATGGCTTCCTGCTTCATAAACCATCTACTTTTGAACATGAATGGCAGTAACCTAACTGGTTCTGTGATGTTCAGACAGTTTGAACATACTGCTCAATTGTTCTTTCAATTGTGGTTTTACTCTTATTTTTACATGATTTTCTGCATAATTCACAATTAACCTTGAATACCTTACAAAATCCTTTACTTCTAGAGGAATAACTCATCTGAACTATTAACAAAGAAAACGTTTTGTCTTCTCATTCGCTGACTTGCTCATATGGACCCAATTTGTATATTTCTGGCAGTTAGTATTAATAAGCATTAATAATGCAAAAGTCTAGAATGGAAAGTGTCTCTGAACACACAAACACACACTTCTGAAACCAGAGATCCCACAGCTTTGATATCTGCATTTTATGTTGGTTTGTGACAGACCTGAGTATGACAAGCCTCAGGCAGGCATTTTTCTGTTAGCTAACATTTAGCTGTTAAATGTGGCTGTTAAATGATACTTTTATCATAACAATATGAGACACTACCTGTAAAAAGTTGTAATAAAATATTTTTTACATACACTCTATATTTTTTGAACATTTTTCATCCTTTTATTCTTAGCATCTCTCCAGACTCTGCAGATATTAATGACTCCATCTTCATTGTGATGTTACAGTAACACTTATTTTTCAAATATATGACAGGTGAAAAGACTGAAACAGAAATATTTTTGGAGATAGATCGACAAAGTCATGGTTCTATTGCCAGTAGGGTGCAGTATCAGTGAAACTATTGTAATTGTACCTCAGTTTCCCTCCACAGAGCTCCAGATAGAGCTTAGGTACAAATTAACATGTGCACTGCATGAGCAGAAGCAGAGGATACACCTGAGGGTTACCAGCCATTATGGGCACTTAAGTCTGTAATTTAGATCCTCAAAACTCTTGCCTGGTGTTGGGTGTGCTTAAAATCTCATCATGCTTACCTTTCCACAGGTACCCAAATGCCACTTCTGAGCATATTTAGAGCTGACCAAGCCCCTGCAGAGCCTGCACCTGCCTGCAGCCGGGTTACATGCAGGGCAGCGCTCCTCTCAGACTAATAGTTTCACTGGGGCTCAATGAAGGTATTTATAGCTGATGATACTTAGTTATAACTCTTCTGTACTACATTAACACTTATACTGCAGCTCCCCTTAAACTCCTTCTTCCCCATGAAGTGTGATCTTGTTTGACTATACATTTTTATATCCTGCTAAACGCAATAAAAATTGAAACAGAGAAGTAACAGAAAACCAGCACTTTCTAGCTCAATATAATTTGATCCCGAACTTTCAAGTCATAGTTACGTTACTCCCTGTACTGGCAAAAACAATTTAGGATTTTTATTTTTTTTTTTTTTTTCAGCTCAGAGCCCTTACACCTGTTGAAGTTGCTATAGACATCATTGAAGAAATAGTTTGCTGTGTTTCAGGTGCGGGGGTCTATACTACCAGCAATTATTTTAGACTCATCATCACTGTGGTAGATATTCAGATGTCATTAGACCAGGCCTGCAACACTTATAATTAGAAAGACCAGCTTTTTAGACGTGAAATGTGTGAATGTGATCTAATAACAACTAGGAGGAACTGAATAATGAACCATACAAATTAACACATTTAAGACTATGAACACGCTGAATGCATCTGCATTTTTAGTAGATTTCTTTATACTTACGAGGTTGTGAATCTTTTGTAATCATGTAAGATATTTATATTTGTTATATTAGCACAACATCAGAATACCTCAATGTACGGATACACTAATGTGTTAATCTTCCTCACACTCCTGGGAAGGAAGGTAATAGCTCTTTGCTGTACTGGGGGAATAAAAGTAATACTGAAATATTAAATATTTGCCTTAAGGTTAAACAGAAAATATGCTGCAGGATAGATACTTCCTCTCCCATGTTCCATATTAATAGTCTAATTGTTAGTCCATCCTTCTTTAATTCCCTTCTAAATTATTTTTTAAAAAGTTTTCATTTTGTATCACAGTGAAGAAAAGTTTTGTTTCTTGGTGTAGTTAGATGGTGAGGAACACCTGGACTGTTGTGGGAAAGTCCACTTAAAGATGTTTTGTGTTATTATGAAAATAGATAAAATACCCTTTTGATCTTTTTTAGCTTAAAAAGAAATGACTAACATGTTCATTAATTAATTGAATACAGAAGCACTTGATCTGTGGGAGGAGGCCTGCCTCTGAGAAAAATCCTTTGAGTATAAAATTTTAAATAATCTATGCAACTTGGCCACAGTAAGCATAAATGGAACAAAAGTACTTTGCAGCCATAAATTCAGTAAAGGAGACTTATAATCAAGAAGTCCTTAAATAGAACTTGAGATGGTAAAAAAAAAAGCAACTCAAAAACCCTCCTCAAAAATCAGATTTATCAAGAACTAAAAAAAAACCCCGAAACCATTCTGAGTTGAGTGTTCCCATCATAATGGTCCTTTAATAGCAATCTTTTGTTGGATGCTGGGCAGATTGCTAACTTCCTTCTGGGAATTGATTGAAGTAACACTGAAGCTAATCAGTAATCAGACTTCTCATCCTCTATTCAGGACTTTCTTTTGGCTGTGTCAAGAGGGCTGTAGCACAGTGACCCTGAACAGTCCTCTACAGATTGCATGCCTTTATAAACTGGCTATACTTTGAATGGAGTAGATTGAATTGTTGGAAGTAGCTCACACCATCTAGTCAGTTTCAGAAAGTCAATATTCTTGGTGTGCCTGGAAAATCTTGAATTGCCATCATACCCATCAGCATTCAGGAGTAACCCTTTCAGTGCAGCTCTACAGCACCCTTTCTAAATAAAGCAGAGTATGTTTCATGTTCTGCTTTATTTGGAAGTAGTGAAGATACTGAGTGTATGGGGTCATATCCTTGAAAATATTTCAGCAGTGATCTGAGATAGGAACCTAAATGCTTCTGAAGACCTGCACTGTATGTTTGATTTTAAGGTTAAGCTGACCTAATAGAGTCTCTCAAGTCTGGTAAATGAAATTTAGTCACATGAAATAATTTTGTACATTCCTAGTAGTAAAGATGTTCCAGTTAAGGTGGTTTGGTACTGGGCACTGAATGAATATCTAGATATACTATACATTTTCATATTTAAGAATTGAAATTTGCTTAATATAAGTATGCAAAATATGAATGACATGTCTGTCCTTTTCCAAACCCTAATAGAACAAGAAATACTAGTCCTGAAAGCATTTCAGTTTTTCTTTTGACTACAGCAATTCTACAGACATATGGGATAATCAGAAAAATAAACTTTATCCAACTACAGAATTTGTTAAGTGTTTTCAAAATGCATTTATTTTTTCCAGATTTTATATTGTTTGTGTTTTCTTTAAAATAATAGAAATGCTGTAGAATACTATCTAGCATTTGAAATGTGAGGGCAAACTCAAAAATCTAAATTGTGTCTTCACTTGTACACATGCTCTGAAATAAAGAGGGGAGACACAGGGGACAAATCCAAATGAAATTTCAAAGATAAAGACTGGGCTACATATAAGCACAGTAATGGATGCTAGAAGAGTGGCCAGGCATGGATGGAAAAGAAGTTTTGAGACCCCACAGATGATTGCATTAAAAGAAATGCAGTAAGATGGATTCTGTTTCAAATTCCTGAGATTGATTTTCTCCCTTTCAACTGCTTTTCAATGCCTAGTAGATGGGAGAATTTAAACAGAATCAGGTTCTTATAAAAATATATCATGCTGGATGGACAAGGGTTAGTTTAGGATTGGAGACTAAACAGATCTGTTGCACTTTCTTCAAGCTCATGTGTCCTACTATTCCCTACAAGGGAATAGATGGAGCCTTGGTTTCAGTTGTTCTCTAGTGTTGCAGCTGGACGCAGTGCTGAAGCAGAACGTGCTGGGCTTTCTAAGGATTAACGTGGGATTTCCTTCTGAAGGGAGCTCTGGAGGGATTATATCCTGAGAAACATCTGTGAAATTTACAATTGCCTCTGTCCTCTCATGGGCAAAGCTACCTGCAATGCATTATTCAGGACTATAGCTGGGAGAAAGTCTTAAGGCAAAAGCTTTTCTCAGTGAAAAATGCATCTGCCTGAAATGATTCTCAAATTCATTTTGAATTTTTCATAGTGTTAAAGCTAGAAAAATGCTAGGAGTTTTAATGCCATAACAAAATCATATTTCAATTCAAAATGTACTTCAGTTTAATAAGGAAAACAAAATCTTTGCTTTAAAATTACAAACAACAAACTAAAATATTATTTATCAACTTGAAAAAAACCCCAGTTCATTCAAACATTTTATTTCAAGACTCTTCCTTTCCTGTACAAAAAAAAAAAAAAAAGAAAGAAACTATTTTTCATTAATCTGAAATTATTTCTTTTGTGTGGGTTTTTTTGTTTTGGTTTTTTTTTTTGTTTGTTTTAGATATGATTGCTCACTCAACTTTATTTATTCCTGTGTTTAAAGACACAGACTGGTTCTAATGTGTAAACTCTTACATTACTTATAAGGTAATCCTAACACACTTCTTCTAATATGAAAAATATTTAACTTGCAAAGACAGTATAAAACTCTTGATTAAGAAGTCTATTTATTTCTGAACTCTTCCATTACTTTCAAAACTTACATCTGATGCTCTTTGAATGACTACTAACTCCGGCCTGCCAGCTGCACAGTTGTTAGCTATTTACAATAAAATTGGTCCCATTAATTTGCTAATGAATTGATATTGACTTTACTTTTTGTGAGCTGGCAATGTTTCAGAAGTCATTGTTACCTCATTTCCAAAATGAACATCAATGAATTTCCTTTACTGCATAAATGCAAAAATCAATTAAAAAATCTAGTTGGTTTAATACCACCTGGTTTTAAATTATGCTGATGGCACCAGATCAAAAACTCTTAATCTATTCACCAATTAGGGTTGGAATGTGGATGATTCTCTCTACTTACTAATACGTTGTGAACATAATAATGTTAAATAAAAATCTAGAAACAAATTAGAAAAAAAAAAAATGAGCATAAGGACTAAGTTGAACTGTATAAGAGTAACAGTAATTACGTGTATTTTGTGCTCTCTTATAAGAATTCCTTTTCTGAACTATACACAGAGGTTGCATAACAGGGATTAAGGAACCTGGCTTGAAAAAAAATAATGTTTCTCCACTAAATAAAAAATGAAAGGTCGTCAGGTTAATATGTTCAGTGGAAGCTTTCTCAATATTTCTGTGCAGCTAATGCTTGCTGTCTGAGAGGAAAAAGGTACTAGAGAAAGCTTTTATGATAACTGTATCACATCAAAGTTCTGCCCAATATCAGTAGTCTGAAAACTCCCAGAATTTTGAATGCTTCTTTCAACCAGTCCTTGACAAGGGCCCTTCTGAATCTTGACCACTACCACAAGCTGACTAGGATGTAGCTACTGGATGATGACTGGCAATTTGTTTGAACAACAAATTCTGAAGAGATTTAATCATTCTGCTTTAGAAAGAAAACTAAAAGAATTGCTGCCAAGTAGAATGATAGCTTTTTGCACAGAAGTGTGGGCCATGAACCTGGAAAATTGGAGTCAGGAACTTTTGTAGCATAAGCTTGTGAGAAGCCATGAATCTTATGGTTACTAGGCTTTCTGGTCTGCGCTCACCCCTTCTCAATTTAGACTCTTAGATGAAAAAAACTTAATTAGGATGTTTGTTGGTTATTAGCTCCCTGTACTGTTAATGGAGTGCAGCACCCTAGCAGGTGAATCTGTCTGCCCAATATTTTACTCACTCTCTTAATATGCTCATCTTTCTTCACTGACTAGAGAGAAAAATTACAACACTTGGGGTGTAATGTGGTCTTTTCTCTGCCACACAGGCTAACAGCAAACTAGGTAAACAAACTGCCTTTTTAAAGAAGAATTTCCTCAGTCAGTGTGATCTTGTGAAATATTTAAATTGAATTTAAAGTGAATGCCCTAGATAAGTACCACAGGAAAGTATATTTTCTGCTCTTTTACAGCTGCTCAGGAAAAAAAAAAAAAAGAGTTCTTCGTATCTACAAGCAGAGGAAGCCTTTTAAACCATCCTTCTGTGTACACATCTGCCAGATTCTTCTCTGGCTTTAATGACTTTTGAGGCTATTGGACAATTTCAGCTATGAGATATATTCTGTCAAGGGCCAACATAGTCAACCAAAACTCATTTTTGGAAGGCAGCAGTCACATATCAGCTGTATTATTAGATGTCCTCAAATCTACACAGGAGCAAACCACAGTATAGTATAGTTCTGCTTCTTTTGTAGTTAATGAGTACATGTCTAAAATGAACAGGAAGAGGCTTAATAACTTCCAACATCCCAGGATTTGTTTCAGAAGATATTTTAGTTCTCATGACAGATAAGCTCAGGATGCAGTCACAAACTCTCCCCTCTCTATAGATTTTGGTTTTCTTTTTCTTATTGTTGTCTGAATCTGCAGAAAAATCTGTAATCGTATGTATCAATTGTTCCAAAAGTACAGGGAAATATATAGCTAATCCAAACATAAACTCCAGTGTTAATATCATGAGGCTCTCTGTTATTAAAAAAGACAGATACCTATACAGGTCTATAGATACTGCCTTTAGGGTTGTTTTTTTATTTATGCATGAAATTACGACTTTTTGCTGCATACAATTTACGATGGAAAATTACTTTTAAAGTGTTCTAAAAATACATCAAACTATAATGAATCATTTGGAGTTCCAATACTTTCCTGACAGCAAGTGTTCAACTTATTCAAGTAAAATGGTCATAGCACGCGAGTGTGCCTACCTGAAAAATCTGGGGCTGAAAATATTTATTTCCCATGCAGATTATTGACTAATTAATATCTGCACTGACCACAGGTCCTGTGAAGCGTGACCATGGGTTAGAAAAGTGAAATGTGTATGTATGTGTCACTCTTATGACTTACATATAAATTTCAGTGTCCATACTGATTTTTTTGGTAAATATGGACTGATGATGTTTAGTGACCTTACACAGTTCTTTTTATACTAGGAAGTTTTACTTTTTTCTTATGAAAAACAGAAATTGCATATGTAAGTCTTAGAGGTTTTATTGGTTTTGAGTTTGATTTAGAAAATGCAAATGGTAGAGTAGTTCATAAAAATAATCTAATTATAGTATATTTACTCCTTGACTACTTGGACTGTGTTTTAAAGGACAGTTCTGCTCTCAATTACATTGCCTTTAATTTGGACTAAACCCACACATCAGTAGGCACATAGCAAATAACTTGTTGTTCAGATTTATAGATTTCCAGATGGAAGTAGAATTTGTTCCACTTTCTAAAATACTAATAATAATTTCTCTGGTATACAAACGATACTGAAAAACCAGGGAAATCTGGGAAAGGACATAAAGAATTATTATGAGCCTGAAGGAACCATTAAAGAAAGATTAACAGAAATCAACATATTTGGTGTTATTACAACACAGCTGCTGGAAAGGGTGATGTTTATAAGCTAAAATTTTTGTTCTCTAAATGTTTAGTAGTGGAAGAGTATAGTAAATATTCCAAGTAGAAAGTGGGCCATGACTTTTATTTGATTAAACTTAACAGTGGGTAAATACAGAAGAAATATCAGGTGAAATTTCTTAAAGCTGAAATTTATATGTATTGCTTTCTAAAGGGAAGTGGTGATATAGCCATTGAGCCACTAGGGACTAAAACCTGAATGACAAAGAAGCAGAAAATAGGAACACAGTCAGCATATTAATTTCCAGTATGTTGTTGTTGTTGAATTTTGTTTATCTAAGTTTAGAAATACTTGCAAAACTGAAACAGTTTTGGGAAACTTTCAGTAAAATGTCATGAAAGTACTACTGAGATGAATACTTGTATATTATATATGGTGGTCTATTCGGTTTATATGTGTAGTGTTTTGTCTTACTAGACTGATAAATCCTGTACTATTGCTTTTGGTTGCCAAAAAGGTGCAAGGTAGTTTATGTGCTAAAACAAGTAGAAACCAGAGAAGTTCTTACTAGAAAAGATGTAGGATTTCTTGCAGACTTTGTGTGAGTCACTTGTATCCTGAAGTAAATCAATTTAATCCCCCGTTCCTGATCACTCCTCAGTGCTAACTGCTAACCAGGTAGGACAATGACTTCAAGAGGCCAGCTCCCAGAAAATCTAGAGATGAGCTCAGTGCACTCTTGTGGGTGGGAGAGCACTGTCTTCCCAGGAGCAGACCAGGCAAACATAGTAAAATCATGCTCTGCTTTTGTTAGATAAAATACCAGAATAAATGAAAAAGCTTTCTTATTGGAAACATGCAGACCATTACTTTATATGTTTTTATGATACCATTTTAACATTTTTAGCCATCTTTTTACTAGAATCTCAAATAGGTCTAGCTGCTTACAGCTCTGGAAATCACATCCATAATATTGAACACCTCTGGTAGGAAACAGTCTCCAAATAGGTCACATGAGAATAAATCAGATGAGAATACATGGGACTAATTGAGATTTTTCACCCATCTTAGACTTCCTCTGTTCCTTGTCTCCTGTTCCATCTCTTGCTCTTCCTGCCCAAGTGTCTCTATCTTTCTCATTGTAATTCCAGACCTTATATAACACTTTGATGAAAGAAAATCTAAGAGAACCATCATCACTCTTCATTTAATGGTATCTTGAAAAACCTTGACAGTCTTTTGTTTTATCTTAGTGTCTGGGAGAAAAAAGAAAGGGGGGAAGGGAAAGCAGATCCACTTATCTTTGTAGCATTTTTATGCATCCTTATAATTAACAAACTCTATTGAAACCAGAAAAGTGTTAAGAAAACTTACTTGGCAAACTATTTTGACATTTTCTACTTGCAACTGACTTTCTAAAGTGATTCTGTTCAGTTTTTATGCATAACTTCTTAAATTCTTGGGGGTTTAAGAGTGGTAGTTAGTTAAAGGCTTCTGGGTTTAATTGCCTTACTTTGTACTTTGTAGCACTGTCAGTTAACAAATTTACCAGGGCAAGTGACAAGCATAGTAAATATATTTTAGAGATGTGAAGGTGAGGCACAGAGATATTAACATTAAAATTATCCAGTAGCTATCAGTGTCTAGTTTGTCAGATCTGGGGACCAAGTACTTTGTATTTAACAACTACCTGCAGTTAATGTGAAAAGGGAAGGGAAAGGGAAAGGTAATTTCATTCTAACTACTTTCGTCCTGACCATGATATAGGTATCTTAGGGGAAGGTTTACAAGCAAAAGTGCCAACAAACTTAACATAGCTAGTGTTACCAGAAACATAGTGTTACCAGAAACACTTACTGTACCCAGGAACACCATGGCTGAACTGTAGTCTAAATTTGGGCTTATTTGTTAAAATGTTGACATTTATGAAGTATGTAAATTGATATCTAATTAACTTGCTACAGTTATCTGGTTAAATACCAATTAAATACGTTAACATTTCTCAGAATTTGAATGTATCAATAGGAATTTAACAGTACCTCTGAATTACTTACATGGCTAGATGGTTTATCTTTTGCATGATTATTCAGCCTTAGTTTATGTTCTCTTAAACAATCAAACTGGTATTGTATGAATTGCCCACAGCACTTGATCATCCTCTGTACAATTCTTTACATTTCCCAAGGATTGGACATAATTCTGCAATGTTGATTATTTCATGTAAGCAGTCTTAAAAACTGTTGAAGACATATATATATATATAGGGGACAGCCTCAAATGACTGGTGGTTATTCTTTTATGATAAAGCAGTAGTCATATACTCTTCTGGCACACAATAGTCCACAGCATATTCTTTTCATACTCCTCACATTCATACAACTCAGGACTAAGACCATTGAAATTCAGAGTATCACTTACACAGAGAGAGCGAAATAAAACCAGTTTCCAATAATGTTAACAGTATATATAAAACTCAACTTGAATGATTCATTCTGAAACTAAATCTTCATCCTACTCCTGGTCTCTTAGTAGATATATATCCACCTTGAGGAAGAGCAGGACATGTAAAGAAGCTACACATGTTGGGTTATTAATAAAGAATATCAGAGCAAGAACTGAATAAAACATATAAACAACATGAGAGCTGTCTGGAGTGGTTTCTTAATAAGATCCATCCTATGAACATCATTCAGGAACGAACTTACAAATGTAAACTTTATGTAGCATAGTTCTTGGCCTCAAGTAGAAATATTCACAAGGTTTGACTTGAGCAGCTGCTTAATGCTTCACTGCATTGGATGAGAAAATGAACTCAGCAAAGGAAATGTTTTGACTGAAGTGAAATACAGTACAAATGGGATTTGGAGGAGCAAAAACTTTAAGTTCTACAAATAACGTATACCTGAAAAAAAGGGGGATATGAGTATTAAAATCATGAGTGGAAAACACCTGTCCTAACATAGATGTCTTAAAGCTCCACATTTGAGAATAAGGTGGTCATTCTAGACTCCCTTTATCGACAATGAAGAAAGAAATAAGGAACCCTAGGGAACAATCCATCACCTTCTAAATTAGGTATCTAAAGTGTCTGTTTCTCTAGACTAACTTCGACTTTGATAAATCTTGCTCTTTGACATTTAAAAATAATTCCTTTTGTTTTTTGACAGGTAGTACTTGACTCATTCACAAATCCTCCTGGTCCCAGGATAAACATGTTTATAAGATCAGGATTCAAAATGTATCTTTTATTGTATAAAGTGGAAGGAAATTCCTGAATAATTTCATTTTGGAAACACAGAGGGGAGGGGGAAAGAAGTGTTGATTTTTCTTTTCAAGATTATATATTTTTTGCTTGTTTAAAACCCAATTTTTTCTTAAATTAAAACAAAAATTAACTCTGAAAATGAAACAGAATGATTTGCAATAACCTCAAATTACTCCATCTCTATTTTATCAAAACCCCTTCCCTCACTGTCCCTACCCACCATGTTTTCCAGTGCAGTCTGATTTTTTTTTTTTTTCCCCATTGCTTACCCAGGTTTACTGGCAGGGATTGAGTGCTAGTATTGAGACTGCATGGATCATTTCACCTGTAAAGGAATTATAGCCAGCCATCTCTGGGGTTGGACACTGCTAGCTGTAGAGCAGACCTGCAGTCCTCATGGGGCAGGGGCTGGTGGAGTCATATTCTGAGCTGTCAAGAACATGAGGAGCAGCTTTGCCTACTGGACATTGTCCTTCCCAGCAGTGCCCCCTGCAAGCAAACCCTCGCTCCATGTCAGGTCTGCAGGCACACAGTGCATCAGTGCTATGGCAAGAAGCAATTCTACAATAACTAATTATGCCACTTTCTGAGGACCTGAAATTCATCTTTTCCCTGCAGTCATGATAAGGAAAATAACACTACATTTGTGTCTTCAATTCCCTGGAGTTTAGAGCGTATTAATGGCTATTGGATTCAGAACAAACAAACTGGATAGAAAAATCATTATGTGAGGTCCATTTTCTGAATATCAATTTGGTTTCTAAGAACTTCAATAACTTATCCTTAATTTTCAACTTGGAGCATCTCTGAAAATAGTAGAAATCTGGGGCATCATTGCCTTTTCTCTTCGTATGGTAATGGGATGTGAATGTGGTAGCTGAGATCTGTGAATTTGACATGAGAAGTTGATTCATCTTTTTTAAAAGCATTTTTGCATATTGAATTTTGGCCTGTGAGGAATAGTAAACAATTAAAAATGCATTGGGAAAAAATGAAAAAAAAAAAAAGAATTAATTGAGAAAGACACATGAATAGTCGCCTTCATCTGCACAGCACGTTTTAAAATAAAAGTATGTGCACAAGATAATAAGATTTTTAGGTATGGTTGCAGCAATGCATTGCCAGAGCTCTGAACCCAGGAGAATGCCAGTTCTGTGCCTGCACATGAAGTGTATGTGTCTCCCAAGGATGTTACTCCTTTGTGTGCTGTATGAGTGCACGGTCTGTGGGACTGGTCTGCACACTGCTTGATTGTGTGATTTTACTATTTGTTCATTCATATGGGTAAATATCTTTATAAATAATTTATACAAGGGGATCAAGTGCACCCACAGTAAATATGCAGCAACACCAAGTTGGGCAGCAGAGTTGATCTGCTTGAGCATAGGAAGGCTCTAGAGGGGGATCTGGACAGGCTGGATCAATGGGACAAGGCCAACTATATGAGGTTCAACAAAGCCAAGTGCCAGGTACTACACTTGAGTCACAACAGCCCCCTGCAATGCTACAGGCTTGGAGGAAGAGTGGCTGAAAGTTGCCCATTGGAAAAGGACCTGGGGATATTGGTCAACAGCAGCTGAATATGAGCCAGCAGTGTGCCCAGGTGGCCAAGAAGACCATGGCATCCTGGCCTGCAACAGGAGCTCAAAGTATCTTCCAAGATCTTGAATGCACATGCCTGCGTGTATGCAGACATAAATAGGCAGGTACAATATATACAAAGACCCATAAACAGATCTAGGAAAAGTTACTGAAGTGTACCTATACACCTAACAGAG
Source organism: Eurypyga helias (assembly GCF_000690775.1). Lineage (NCBI taxonomy): Eukaryota > Metazoa > Chordata > Aves > Eurypygiformes > Eurypygidae > Eurypyga > Eurypyga helias. Next base: position 38,731 of record NW_010234005.1, on the reverse strand, counting down.
AAATTCTGTCTGCGTCCCTTGCTTTCAAGCATTTTAGAGGATTGGACCTCACCAGAGCAAAATCTCCAAAAGCAGAGTGAATTTAGGGGCATAGTAAGAACAAATTTGTCTGCAATTAGGCTCTATTCATCTCAGAACCGTTCGTGCAGGCTGTCTTACCAATAGACAAGGGAAACATTTCATTTACCTGCTGAGCTATAACTGGCAGTTCTTTTCCCTCCTGGTGTTGCAATCTGTCCTCCTGTCTCTTTCTGAGTGGAGTCATTCTCATTAAATGAAACACCTTCTTGCCTGATCCTGGGCTGAATCAAAAGCATTTGACAATGTAACTTCCCCAGCTTTGTTTTGTTCTGCTATCACCAGTTGATATTCATCAAATGAATGAACAACGAACATTTGTAAAATAAATCACTTATAAAAAGAATATAAATTAAGGAAATAAAAAATTAAATAATGAGAAAGCATAAAGGAAAAGTCAACAGATTTACACAGATTTATGGTCAAACTGATATGTGAATCCTGAACACATGAATTTTATTTAGATAATGTGATGATTTGCAATTACCAAGTGCATATTGTTTGTCTTTATATTAAATATATAGTCATATGTTATCAAGAGTGAAGAGCCAATTCTAGATAAACTTGTCCCTGAGAAGAACACAGATTATTTACAAAGAGGTAATGATAGTGAGTGAGAACTTCAAACTGAAATACTATAGTGCCTCAAATGCTTTTGGCATCAGAAAAGCCAGTAGATTTCTCTTGAGAAACAGTGGAAAATACCTTTAAGAGCATGAAAACCTCAAATCTTTGATGGGCAATCTTCCCTCTGGGAGTGTCTGATCCCCAGTGTGATCTTCATGTTTTACTATGAAGTTGTGTTTTTCCTGTTTCTTCTTTGCTTTGGTCATAGCTACATGCATATGACATTTTTCATCTGTGAAGCATTCATTAAAGTATCCTTGCTATATCCTTGTGCTAATATCCACTAAAATTCCACAGTATTGCAGCATCCTCAATGCATTAATCACACTTACTTTTTAGGAAACAACATCTTAATACAATAGTGAGTTGTACACAAACAATAAGCTTCTCAATATTCTGCATGGATAAAGAAAGTCATGCAAATAAGTGAATGGAAACTGACAGTAACACAATGGACAGTGTGATTCAGATACCAGAACACTGACTGACTGAGCTTGATTCTTATCTACCTCCACTCAGATCAATGCAGCTACAATGTTGTAAATTTTGTCTGGCACAAACTGCATTCACTCCTCTGTTTTCATTTCCAGTTGGTGGTTTTGTTTTGGTTTGGGGTTTGTATGTTTGTTTGTTTGTTTTTAATGGGATTTTTGAAAAAAGTTCCTAAAATAAGACTAGTAGTAAGAAAAGAGAGGAAAAACCCCAAAGGCACAGTGGACTGTTGATGAGAAGGTAGAATCAGAGTACGGTTCTCCCAAGACTTGCAAACTTGGATGTCCATGTGATATAACAAAACCTCAGTAGACAGTACTTACAAGCTATGAAACTGTTTATGGGACTCGATTACTCAGGAGGTGTAGTGTTTTGCTCAAGGGCATTATAATTTCTTCCAAATAACAGTAATTTGTATCTTGTTTATGGGTCAAAGGGTCTCCTGTAGCAATTAGAAATCTATTCAAGTATCTTGGGTTTCAGTGTGTTTGGAATTAGAACACAAATGGTCCTATAATGGACTTTTTAGTACAAGTAGGCAAAGAAGCCCTGATACACAGCCATGCATACTGCCTATCCACTGCCTACACAGATTCCCTGGGATTTCCTTTGTCTTGCATCTACTATTAGTCTCATAGACCATAACCAGGGTCATTTCATGAGACAGTGTGTGTCAACTGTTACTCCTACTGTGCAGTTTGAATATGGACACCCAGTTCTGGGTGTGGAAGATGTCGACATGTGGTTTTGAGCCTAGTCATGACACATGATCTCAGGATTTGGGAACAGTCCTTGGGCTGATTTCTTTCTTTGGGTAAATAAAGCCTTTGAACACAATGAGAGGCTTTAGAAATAAAATTCACAAGTATAAAACTTGACTGAGTGTTCTCATAGGACTAAACACTAATACCCTTTTGTTGGCTCTTCTAGCTTATATGAAGCTATTCAGAGGGCCACATGAATGAATGTTTTTCTGTCTTATCCTAGCGCAGTGCTGAGTCATGAGCGACTCAGAGCTGTGAGGAGATGCTAAAACAAAGAAGACTGATAAGATGATGGTGGATCAGCAGGTCTAAATCAGTCTTGGGTGTATTGGAGAAAACCTGAGAAGCTCTGTAGGCAAGGCTGCAAATAAAAAACTCTTAGGCCTGAATTCCTGTTCGGTCCAACTTTGTATATACTGGTACGTTGATCTCTTTCACTATGGATCATTTTTCCAGTTTTGCTTATCTAAACTGATGATTATTGCTGTCAAATCAGAATCTGATGCTGATTTTTGTTGTGCAAAACAATGGTATATGCTTTTAGAAAAGAGCATTTATGTACCCATGAACTAGTATATTATGCAAATAAGTATTTAGCATAAAATTTTTATTGATTCCATTTAGATGTTGATGTGTGTATACTGGGGTATCCCTACCACATAACTGGTCATCTATGAACCCCAGTGTAGAATTCCATGAGACAAGAGACTTGAATGCAAAGTCTCCCATGTAACTAATAACTTGGATTATTCCATTCTATTTGCTGTTTCTCACAAGGAAAAACAAAACAAAACCAACCTACCAACCAACCAAATCTCTGAGTCTTATGATACTAGAATTACTCTTTCTTTGGCAAAAGAGGACAAAGAAGGCTTTTAAATTCCTGCTTATCTCCTGCTGTCTCACTTTGCCTGTTCTGGCTTCTCTCTGGAGACATTTAGTGACTCAGTGAGTCCTACAAGCACAGCTGAATAGACTTTTGAGATATTAAGCAACCTGTCTGAGTTGCAAATGTTTTCTAAAGCCACAGAAAAGAACAGATTTCAGGCATAAAAACATGTCCATTCTGTGTGCAACTCTGAATACTGCTGAAGTAGATCAGTCACAACATGCAAAAATAAAGGAATACAAGAAAAAAATGGATTTCAGGTGACCTAAGGAAACTCATTCATGGCAGAATTCCTCAGATGAGCCCTAGATTCTTATGAGGGTCTGGTTAATAGGAGAATGCTGGGCTGCCCAGGGTGGGATGGGAAAGATGAAGACATCCTTCAATATTCAGTATTTTGGAAGAGTAGAATGAAAAATAAGAGATTAACTCAGAATGTCAGCATTTATCAGTAGGGACTGAAGTACAGGAGGAACTCTTTCTGATTTCAGATGAGTGAAATTTGCTTTATTTGATTTTCTTTGTGTGGGGATGTAGAGTTTTGAAGTGCTACTTTTCAGAGCTGTGTTAAATGTGATTTCAGCAATGGACATTACTGAGGGACCATATGGACATTTGTGAACAGTGTTGGATATAGAAAATGTAATTTGATATTTTGGTGAAGTTTGAAAATGACTGGAATTCCATACTATTAATTCTTTTTTCCTGGCCTCTTAAATATAACTGCAGTCAGTTGACCCCAGTAAGCAGCTACATACCACACAGCTGCTCGTGTACTTCCCACCAAGTGGGATGGGGGTGAACAGGATGAACAAAAATGATAAAACTCACAGATCAAGAGAAAGACGGTTTAATAGGTGAAGGAAAGAGGAGGGGAAAAAAAGCGATGTAAAGAAAATCACTCACTACCTCTTATAAGCAGACTGATGACTAACCAGTCTCTGAGAAATGGAGACCTTCCAAACAACTCCCCCTTCATCCACCTCTCTTTTTTATTGTTGATCATTACTTTACACAGCATGGAATATCCCTTTGGCCAGTTTGGGTCAGTTATTCATGCTGTCCGTTCCCAGATTTTTCCCAACCCTTGCCATGGCAGGGGGGTTGGAACTAGATGATCTTTAAGGTCCCTTCCAACCCTAACCATTCTATGATTCTATGATTCTATGATTCTATGATTCTATACTTGCTGCAGGGGTAAAAGTAGGAAAACCAGAAAATCCTGAGACCAAACACTGCTCCCCAATAGTCAAAACATCAGTGGGTGTTATCAACAGTGTTTCAGTTACAAATCTAAAATAAAGCACCATACAGGCTGCTATGAGAAAAAATAACTTCATCCCAGCCAGACCCAGCAGTATTATCCAAACTCTTCTGCTTATTGTTGTATACCCAGTTACAGACAACTATTTAACTCTCTAAATCACTGAGACTCTTTAGTGGGGTCCTGAACACTGAACATGTTGAAGGGTATGCATACAATACTAACTAATCCAATCTATACCTATATGCTCAGATTTTCTAGGAAGAGCATTTTCAATAGCTGTTTTAATAAATTCTGTGTTGGGATCTGGACGGTCTTTCCTACGAACTTCACAGCCATACCTGCAATTTAGACAGATGAAGACAATCAACATAAACAACAACAGAAGCAGAAGGTAATCAGTGTAATAGCACTGAATACCTGAAAACAAGGTCTTTTGGCTTTGAACTGTGGAACAGATTGCATTATGTACCTAAGGTACAATTGATATTTTCATGCTAAAACAATGCAAGTACATTATCTCCTCAGGAACATATGATTTTTAATGGCCATATTCATGTGACTGGAGTAAAGGGATTTTTACTGCCAGAAGGACACACATAATGTATAATAAAGAGAAAGTAATGTTTTTGGTTTTATTTTTGTTTTAAAAAGAACAGAAAACTCATTCTGTGAATAGGCGAATGAAATATTTAGTGGTGGGATGGAGAGAAAAGATGTGGGTGGAAACAGGGTTAGAGTACATCCTGGGTGTTGCAAAGCTGTAGAAGGCATAATTGGAGACTTCTGAAAAGCAATGTTTTGCCTCTATGTTATATTCCATGTTGCTGCCAACCAATATGAGTTTTGGAGGCTCTAGCATAACACTGCCAACCTTGAAATGTTGCAGGCTTTTCAATTTATCCATTACAAACCAAAGACACTGCCTCTTCCTCCAGACCTTGTCTTCCTCAGACCATCCTGGTTGCATATACATTTGAGTTCTTTCTAAACGCATTTTACTTTTTTATTTTAAAGGCATTTTGGGTTTTTTTTTGGGGGGTGTTGGTGTTTGGGGTTTTTTTTGTTGTTGTTTGTGGGTTTTTTTCTTTTTAGTCTGCAGAAGTCAGGATTGGATATAATTTTGAGGGAAGTTAAGGCTAAGAAGATAGAAATCTGTTTCACTAAAATGCAAGTAGTGAGAGCTTTCAGAGCAATGAACAGTATGAGTTTTTCAATTTAATCAAGATAATTGGTATTATTATTAATGGGTTTATATGGAGGAAAACTAGATCAATTAGTAGAATATTGTTTGACATTGTTTAACTGAATAGGGCTCAGTTCCCAACCCTGGAGTCTATAAATTTTGAACAATCTAACGCAAGCTTTATAAAACTGTATTCACCAAAATATTTAAACCATAGTTCAGTATGACAAAGTGTTCATCAAAACTGCTGACTCTTTGTTCTTTTCTTCCTCCTTGTATCAAAGAACTGTTTAAAGGGAAATATAATGGGAAATAATAGGGAATTTGTCTGATTTACAAGAAGTATAATTTGTTTTATTTTGTTTTCAGGAGAGAGCCAAATAAGCTCGTCTGTCTGATTTACACTGAGGTCTCTTAAAAAACTGTCAGCTCAGCTGACAAAAAAATGAGTTTTAACGTGAGAGCAGTAGCAACTTAAACTTGTAAAGTCACAAAACACTTTGCATTATAAGAACGTGACTTTGCTTAAATACTTTACATTTTTATGACCCTTTTCAACTTGTTCTTTATTTCACTTTGTTAACAAACTATAAAGTCTTGAAAAGAACTTAACAGTTTATCATATAAGCACTCAAAATATTAATGAATTGTACATTCCTAATATAGGAGACATTTTCCAAGCATATGCAGAGCAAAACCAAAGTAATAAAAAAGCTGCCTCTGAACCTGCATTTAGACTGAGGTTCAACTGGCTACCTTTGTAACAGATTTCCTTGATACTCAAGTGCAGACTAATTCTAAAAAATTCTAAATTGGGCTTAATCTGTCTCCCCCAATGAAGCTGCTGCTATTCATAAGGATTAGTTGCATATGTATTTTCGCAGACAACAGAGAAAGTTGGAACGATTCAATAATGCAGTGGGTTGGTCTTGTAGCAAGAAGAGTTAATAGTTGTGGTCTAATGTATCCATCACAGAATACAGAATAATTTTGTAAGAAGAAATAGCATCATTATCTCTTTAGTTTACTTGTTGCTCCTAAGGTGGGAGGGGCAGGAAATTCCATACGTGACAAATTATTGTATTGATTTAAGTTCCTAATGCCAGCTTAAACAAAGCAGACTGCAGAGTGATTTGAGGACTATCCAGGAAATAAAAAAGATTAAAAAAATACCTTACCAGCAACATTCAAAATCTATTTCAGCATGAAAAGACTCCTGAGGGAAGTCTGTCCAAAACATTCAAAAATTCCTGGTGAGTCTGGCTCAATTATCAGCTGTAATAGCATCAGGTGATAGACTTTGGTAAGCAAAGTGGTGCACAGTGAGAAAATTGTATTAGCAAACACCAATTTACACCTCTGAATTGCTGTGAATATTTGTTAACATCTCCTGTATGCTTTGTAGCCATTAACTGATTAATGAAATCCTAAAGAGAAGCAAATACACAGTATGTGGTGAGCAGGTGTTATAATTCCCTTTTTGCAGGTGATAGAGAAACTGAAGAGAGACCTACTGATGACTTACCTGAGGCCAGGCTGCTCAGCAGGTGGAAATGTTCCTACAAGAGACTCTGTGCTGTGACAGCTGACATCTGGAACTCCTGCAATAGCTGGCAAGTTGTTTGTCCTACCCCAAGAGCGGGTCATTGTTCCTTATCTCTGCTTGATAAATTCATGCTGGTATAAGGCCCCCCCCTAAACTGGCCAGAAAGATCTTGACTATGTTAAACTTTAGGAAGAAGAGGGTTTTCTAACTCTAAAACTTTTCTAACAGTAATAATTCAGTTTGGTAGCAGATGTCCACAAACACTTTACGTTGCTTTGGGCCCATGCTACCAAAAGTAGCTGTCCTACATTCTTTCCCCGTTAGCTTCTCTTTTCTCCTCAAAGGTATAGAGTATCTTTCAGTAGTGGAGTATTTTCATAGTCATTACTACCTGCAAATAAATATGATTTTGCTTAGATAAACAAGAGAGTGAGAATGGTTGCCATAGTACAGTAGGTAGATGACAGTGCATTTAAAATCCTACTCAAAATACCAGAGAAATCATACATTGTGATGAATAGAATTGAACTGAGAAATACCTACATTTTTTCCATGTGTATCACCACACAGCTAAGATTTTCCAATCACTCACTCTTCCTCCTCTCCTCCTTTAAAACGTTGGAAAACACTGAACTTCTGTGGACCAGTCTTGCAAATCTGACAGCCTCTCTTGCAGAAATTTCCTTAAGACTCTTGCTACCTCTTATGCCTAGATCCGCACTAAGAGGCTCGTGGACACTAGTCTGACCTATTACTTTGAATGAGTTACCCTTAACAAAGAGAAGTAATGAGATGGGCTGGACGTGCCTTCACTGTTATTGCAGACATTACAAGCAATCCTTTCACAAGTGTTTTGTTTGTAGTAAAAATTAATAAGTTGACATTAATACAGATTTCTGCATAGCAAACAGCCCTGTGCAGTATCATAAGGTTTGCTCTCATGTGCTTACTGCCATAAAATTAACCAAAGATAGATAATAAAATAAAAATTTTGCAAATAAACAAATGAACAATCCTATCCAGAGACAGCTGCCCTGGGATTAGATGTGACCCAGCATAGCTCATGTGTCCACAGTGTTTTGTTTTTCTTATTTATACTTGTTTCTATTGCATTGTTTACACTCTCTTTGCTGTGTCTGTTTGGGATCTTTATGTCAGATCTCATCCTACTTTGAACAGGCATTCTGATTATTTTGACCAGGGCTCTGAGAGCCATAATGACCATCATCATAAATAAACTCCCATTAAGGAGGATCCTCAAGGTCTGCTAAACACTGTGATTTACATCTTCATCAATTAAAGTGGTTCTGTGTTCTCAAATTTATTTTGTTAAGTTGTAAAATTCTATCATGCATTGGTGAAATTATTAACAGTGAAGGAAGTTGCTGATACTGAAGATCAAAACTTAGAAAATAGATTACAGGTTCTTCTGATTCCTTGGACCTGTTTTCTGTCTTTGGGCAAGACAGTGTAGTACTTTGTGCTTTGGTCTGTTCTACTGAATAATGAAAATATATATAAACACCAGAAGTTGGAAGAGACTTGGGAGACTATTTCTTGATAATCTATCAAACATCTTTTTCTAGGCATATTGGAATTATCATCATGGTATCCAATACTTTTGAAAAGCTTTAAGGAGCACGCTATTGAAAGTGTAATTGCTTTATGTGCTCCTGTCAGATGAAGAATTAAGATGTCATATTTCCAAGTACAGGTGGTAGGTGGGTAAAAAAGGGGCATTTCTGTCTTGAGTAAGAGTGATGTCTCTTAGCTGAGGGATGGTTGATGCCCTGATGGATGATGCCCTAAGCTCCGAATCAAAAGTGACATATTTTCTGTTTTAGACTCTTTATGTTTCCAGATGTAGATATAGCCTATATTGCTCTTCCTATGGGTGGATGTACCGTTCAGAAATGTTTTGACCAGCCAGCTCCCTATGGAAGCAGAAGACCCCAGTTATGTCTGTATCCAGCTTTGTAAACATGCCTTTTCCTTCTAACAGACCCTGTCACTTTAGGGTTGAGTTGGGGGATTTGTGAAAATAGAGCCTAATTGTGATGACAACTCGTGGGATCTAGTGTCATATAATACTAAAAAACTATGCCTTGTTCCATCTTTGTTGAGGACTGGAAAGGAATTTGGCAGCTGAAGCAGAGCTCTGGGAAACCTATGACACTGAAATAGTAGATGGCCACTTACTGCACACACAAGGTTGCAATTCTCTCCCCAGGACTTGCTTGATGACAGTCCTCAGTTCAGCAACGGCTGTGATCAGCCCTAAGAGTGAATTACAATTGTGTACAGACTCTGTGGGTGACTACTACCAGTTGTTATCCTGATTGAGAAAGAAGGCATCAGCAGAATGTTTCTGTGCTTTAAGGGATTTTGTATCAGCATCATGTGTTTCTAACTCATGCCAGCAGACTTAGTGAGGCTGAATGAAATGGTTATCATGTTTGCTGCCTGCCTCAAACCTCAACCACATCTTACCAACCCCTTTGAAGAGAAAAATTGATGTGATTCATAGGTGCTTCTAAATGAAACAGGTCTGCATGATTTCAGATAATGCCTATATCTGGCATCCTAAAATGTCAACTGAACTGCTCAGTAGACTCTCCTGCAGTACTACTAAATATTAGCAAAAAGGGTGGGACAGACAACAGAGGACAGTAACCATCTCAACCGCTCCAGTATGGTCTGCCTGCAGGCATGAGCCACTTCCCATGGCCGAGCAAGGGGGAAGGAATCAGAAGGTAACAGCTAAAAGCTTGGTTTGGACACAGAAATTAGATCTTTAAAAATTATTTCCTTAAGAACACTTAAGAACATGAACACTTACAAAGCCAAAAAGATAGAGATGTAAAAATGTCTCAGCCTTCTGGAGCAACTTAGATAAGCGACCACTCTCAAAGGAAAGAACACTCACAATGTTTCTTTTACTGGTAGCATCCCCTTTTACAGGACCCAAGCATGACAAAAGACCTTAAGGAAAAGTTAAAACTCACTTCTCTGTTAGAACCTGCCAAAGAACAGTTTGCAAATATAACAAACAAGCAACAACAAACCCAAATTAAGCAACCAAACAAAAAAAGAGCGGTGTATGTCTGTTCCTGTGTGAGAAAGAGGATCTTTCTGGATGTAATAAAGGACTTTTCACAGAGTATGTGGTTAAGTGCTCAGAGAGCCTGTGAAGAGTACCTCTAAATATCTAAATACATAGAATTAAATGCAGGGATGTTCACCAATCATTAAAATGCTCTTAGGACAGGACTCGCTATGATAACGGAATCCCTGCCATCTCAAACGTGCCAACGCATGTAGCTTGCTGTTAAATAATAATACCAACAGTAATAAAAAATGTAATTAATAATAGAATATTCTTTACAATTGCTAATGAAGGAGATTGTTAGTCTCCCACTGGTAGCAAGAGAGTTCTTTTGTCTCTGCTGCCAGAAACATATTACAACTTATAATTAATTAAGAATCATGCTGAGTGGGCTGGCAACACACATTATAAGTAAGGTAATAATAAGAAATAAAGGTTTTGTCATTGAAAAGGTGACAGAAGATACTGTAAGATACTGCCAGGAATAACTGTTAGATGATGATTACATCTAGGTAAGCTGGCAGGTTTTCTAACCAGTGTAGACCAGTATGAGTAAAGAATTTTACCTGATTTCATCAGTACTGACTACAAAATGTGTATGTGTCCTCTACCCATATCCTCAAATCTTCTTTTCTCCCAGAGGCAATTGCCTGATGGAGGAAATGGAGACTAGTGGTTACAACAGAGGACTTGGAATTTGCTATTTTGAGCTGTGCCACTAGATCATTTCCTGACCTTGGCAAAGTCAATCACAGTAGCTATGCATCATTTTCCATCTCTAATACAGGAACAATCACAATTAACTCCTAAAAGTGTGGTGATGCTTCAAGAGTAATAGTTTATAAAGCATGTATTACTCACAAAAGCAAAATGTTTTGGTGAAGATGTGCTTTTATGACCGACGTCCTGGAAACAGGTCTGCTTGGAAATTCAGAGGGATCATTTTTCCTAACTATTTTCTGAAAATATTTGTCTTTGTTACTTCCCAGCACCTATGAGCCCAAGAGAACCGCAAAACTTACACCCACAAAATTAACCAGCATTTCTGGTGGCTTGGAAATGTGTTTTATCATCCTGCTCTGACTGCAGGGTGGAAAGCCCTGTGGTGCCCACTGTTCATGTCCCTACCCAAAGTGACTGCTTCTGAGCTCATAGAGGAAGCAATTAAGCAAGAGGTGTGAAGTGTGCTAGTAAGCTTAGTCCAGTGCTTCATGAGGAAACAGATTCATCACTGCATTTTGCCCAGCTCTGGTTCCAGCTGCCACCTGTGCTTGCACTATTGAGCTAACTGAAGAGAGAGGGAGACAGGCTGCTTCTTAGCTGGAATAATAATTTCAGAAATGGATGGAACCTGGTTTAGATCATCACAGGTTTTGGTGCATTCTTCCATGTATGCTGTACTCTCTGGAAGACTGGTCTGATCTGCGATTAAGAACAAGATTATCCTTACTCTAAATGGTACAATACTGGCTGCCTCACTGCCAAGTTTCGTATGTAATGTCACTTTTGAAAATCTTGGTATTTCCTATGTCTTTAGATAAGTTCCAAACTTATGGCACATACTTAGTTCACTCCCAGCCAAGGGCAGCCTCTCACGGGCAGCTTGAGGCAGATGAGCATCACAGTCCTTCTGCCAGTGAAAGATTTCACCTGTTTCCAGCCAGACCTTGAGGAAGTGTTGGGTCCCGATGCTGAAGAGAATTGCTAATTACAAGTATTGGTGCCATACAGCACAATAAGGACAGATGCTGAAGGCCGCTTATTTTTTTTTTCTTTTAAATTGGAAGAAGCAAAAGAAGTTTGTGCCTGTTTATGGTTTGGGAATACATTAATAATTATATTTGTGATATTAAATTATATATATGCTCCTATATTACTACTACTATTGTTACTATTATTTTTTATTTAGAGGTGGCTTTTTTCTCTCTCTGTGTACCAATTAAAATTTCTAAATGCTTTAACGTATTTACACAGGCACAAACCTGTGCTACCTACCTGCTACTGTAGGTCAAAAGGTCAAAAAAGAACTGTTTGTTAGCAAATAGAAGCATACTCCTCTCCAAATACCAGAAGATTCTTCAAGTAAATGATATTGATAATACCATTGAAGTATATGTTTATTTTAACAAGAAGGTCAAAATGTACATGTAATGGAACGGTGCAGCTATTAAACATTCATTTTGCTCGGAATTAATCAATGTTGAGGAAATAAGTAAGACTCTTCATTTTAGGCAGAGAGAAACTGCTACCTTGATCTATAGATCAGTCAATAGCCTGAAATTGTGAATAACTGTGGAATGTGTTGAGAGTTAACCTTTTTATCTCAGCTTGAATGCAATAATTGTAATAAAACCCCCAGACCTAACATTATTACTTTTAGATGATTATTAGGTTTGATTACATTACTTTTATGAAAAAAACCAAAAAGACAATGTTCTGTATTCAAATTACAAATGATCCATTCACAAAAATTAAATTATATTGAGCCTATAATGTGCTTAGTAGAGAAGTATTAAAAATGTGGCTGAATCACTCTCTAATTGTTTATTGCAAATTTTATGCGTAAGCACACTCTTATTTTGAAACTGCACAGTATCTACAAACTAACTAGTGCTATTAACAAACTGCCTGTTGTTTTTGAGAACTGTGCTGGTCAGCTATCCTGCGAAGCCTGAAACTGTTTGTGCATGTAAATATCTCAACATTTACTGTGACTAAAATCTTTCAGAAGCAGAAGAGTAGGTTTTTTTCTTTTAGAGGTAGAGGAAGCAAGTTTCATTAGCAGTTTCATTAGCATTATTGGAATGATGTGTGTGCATCAAGGGACGTGCATACCGGTATCTCTTAATTTATTAATTTACTGTAATACAATATCTATAATATTATCATAGAGATTATAGATGAGGATGTAATTTTTTAAATTTTTAATCCCTTATGGCTGTTTTGGAATGCCCTACAAGGTATGTTGCATTTATTTAGCCTAACTGTAAAGCATTTAAAAATGTTTAAAGGACTTGGGGAATCTTAACTAATTTTTAGAAAGGATATAAATTTTTAGGTGTTCCATTGGCTTTGGGTGGGGTCATAGTTTTATCAGTGAGATTGGGCAAATCACCTGTTTGTTTGTTTATGAGCACCGTGCATTGGTCATTTCCACTCCATTAACTGTGTAAATGTAATACTGAGCCTTTGGTGATATACGCTGTCCCATGGATCAGTCTGATATAATAATGCCGGTAAAGAGAACTAAGAAAATATACTGCAGAAGATACAGCTTCTAGATATTCCCCACTGAAATTTGGAACAGAATGAAAATTTCTTTGCTCCAATGAAGGCTTTGAGGGTGGAAACATTGTAAACATTAGAAATACTAACACAGACTTTCATATTGATGTATAATTAATAGATCTCATTATGTCTGGAATGCAAATGCAACCTGGCATATAACATCACCCATGTTATCTCGTTCACTCCAAGAACCAAATGCACTTACCCTTAAACTATTGGATTTTTAATAAATATCCCTATCTGGCTTTTTATAGGTCTGACAGCTGTGACCAAACTAATTTTTAATCAGATTTGTAAGGATTTGCTGCATCCATGAAAGGTAAAAGCAGAGCAACCCGCTGACAGCTAGGAAAAGGAGCTGGAATCAAAGCAAAGCCTTCCTGTAGCAGATGTATATTACTCTCAAAATTATATAATTGAGGTGCACTGCCCTTGCAAATGAATATTGCCTAGGCTAGTGAGGCAGTTCTCTGAGCAAAATCTAGGACATTTCTCTGCATGAGTTTTTACATATATATGCCCACAGTGAGCTTGCTACTGTAGCAAATTTGTAATAATAAGCAGAATTTAGTAGATCTTAGACCTTAGTAAATCTTAAAACACCCATTCAAACTATTAGTCATTTCTGGAAATATATGGCTGGAAAAATCTGTGAACATATACAAAGTGAGGAACACAGGTTCAGAGCCTCCCAGCTCAAGCTAGGAGAAGAGGGAATAAATCTTCCTCTGTGGTGAAAACGTTAATGCTAGTCAACTTTACATAAAAAGAGGTAACACTGTTACTGGTTTAAAACAGAACCACCCCCAAAAACATTCTTCATTCATGACAATCAGTTTTAAAGTCAGTGCAGCCTTCCGTGAGTGCTAAGAATCCTTGCACAAGCGTCCAAACTATTTTTTTTTTTTTAAATGGGATCAGTTCTAGGCCCTTATGAAATACAGAGATAAGAATATTGGACTTCCGAGACCTAAATGATTTAAGGGTGAATTTAGTAATGAGCTTATTAGCTCTATAGAATAGGACATGTGGGGTCTGTAAAGATGTACAGGTCCAAGCACTTTTGGAATGTCAAAGTCAAAAGAAAGATTATCCAGTTGCAGCTAGGATTTATGCAGTAAACTTCTGCATGCAAATATCTCAGTTCTGCCCAAGGCTTCCTTAGACCCCTCAATTTTTTTGCTTGCATATATTGACTCACCTTTATCCTTGAAATATTTAGCTAAACAGGAAATCATTGAAAAGTGGTTAGAAACAAACACGCTGGGAAAAAGGTTGGAGGAAGGGGAAGTGGTTTTGAATAGCTTTGTGAAAGCTTCCATTCATGACATAACAAACTTTAATTTGCCCTCAGAGCCGGTCCACATTAAGGTTGTTTTGAGGAACTGAAGGATGCAGCGTGTTCACTTAGCCATTTATATTCTAGAAGTGTCTCTAACCAGCAGTCAACTAGGAAAGGCAAAATATTCCCACTGAGTAGTAATGACAGTGCAGGGCTCAGTAAGAGACACTTGTGCCTGCTCGGCCTATTAACAAGAACCACTGAAATGCATCACCTCATGAGGCTGTGAATGATGGGTATTCTAGGATAAGAAGTAGTTCATTTTATTGAACCAAAATTTCCAGTTTCTGTAATTATTATAATTCTAAATGCCTCTACTAGAATAGAATACAAAGAAGTTCTGCTGGAGTAAGATGAATGCTGTAAATTATTTGTGATCTGCATGAATTCATAATTAGAGAGGGTTATTTGTTTTAATAAGATGGATAATCAAGGAGAAAAACATGAACCTGGCCTTTCTAGTTCATAGGGCAGCTCACAGTCTGGTGCTCTGTGGGAAGGGCTGATGGCTTTCTCTCCTTAGCAGGTTCCTGTCTTTCCAGTCTGGAATAGCAGGCAGGTACAGCAGCTTTGTTTCTTCCTCTGCAGTAGCCCTACTGTTGGATCACTTGTGCAGATAATCAACACCTGGATTCATTTTCCTCTTTGTCTGATTCTAAACTCATGTCATCCGAACAGACTTACGCTGGATAGGAACAGTAGTGTTTCAATCTTTCCTGCTGTTGATTCAGATTTCTTTTCAATGGAGTTTATCGCATTATCTTTGAAGAAGGGGAAAGTATAGGTTGTAGCTTCTCAACTCTGGCAAAGCCAGCCTTCTCCAGAGGGAGGGACTGAGGTATCTTTGGAAATTTTAACATTACAATCCGCCTTGGCTGAGGGCTTTGAGAATACTGGGTTTGGATTTAAACGACTTGGATTTAATTTGTGGCTCTGCCATAAGGGACTTGCCAAAGGTCAGATGAAACACAAATTGGAAAAGAGGGAACAAAAGCTGTATTTCAGCAGAGCACACTCTCTCCCAGAGATACTTGGTTCCAGAACCTTTTTGTACTTTGGCAATATATCGCCTCGTGTCCTGCATTGCATAAAACTCAACATAACAACCTGCAAGGACGCAAACTACAGAGTCAATCCTCCTTGGATACTGAGATCCTCTTGAAACAAAAATAATGAAACATTAGCTGTATAATGTATAATTATGATAGCATTAGAAGAAGTTGTTTATGGTATATTGACAAACTTTTAAAGCGCAGAACTATGCAGCACAGTTATCTGCTATTTTGTCATTGTGGAACAACCCTGAGGTCTGTCTTACACTGCTTCTTATATCCTGATGGGAAGCATGTTGGCAAAGGACCAGTCGTGCCATTTCACAATGTCATTTACATAGCTCTGAACAAATTTTCCCAACAAATGAGGATGCATCCTCATCTAGGTTATTAAATTAGTCTCCCCAAAAGGATCAATAAAAAGAAATACAAGTCCATAATCAGAATTTATGAAATTTATAATCTTTTTAACTGCAATAACAATCTTTTAGAAACCACATCTATTCAAGATTGCAGAGAAAATAGGGCAGGCATGGATATATGTATGTGTATGATGGTTTCCGTTTGTTTTATGGGAGACTTTCCAGTACACTGGAAAAAAAGTACTAGCAGTTTAGGGGAACTTGGCAACCTGTGGAGACAAAAATGACAAAAGCTACTTAATTTATTTAATTTGCTTTAATTATTTATCTAACTTATACCGTTCTTCCAGACAGCTTCCACTGCAACATCCCTTGGAATTAAAATTCTAACTATTTTAAAGAGATGCAGAGAGACACCACTGAAAGTAGGCAGGGTTAACTTAACTAGCTGCCTAAATCCAAAGTCTAGATCCTTCAAATATTTGCCTGTCTAACTTTAGGATATCTAATAATTAAAGATATTTGTGTTTCTGAAAGTACAGCTTTTATAAAAATGTTAGTTTTCTGCACAGTATTGATGCTGTTGCTGAGACTAAAACATAGAGATAAACCATAAAACCCAATGGAGACACATATCTAAGGTATATTTCATAAACACGGTTTCTCCTGATGATTTTCCCAGTACCAGCTCTCAGCAGAAAAGGGTTTAGTGGCTGACTTCTAATCTGACTTTGCCTGAGATAAAGACATGGGGTCATTCCTCATGAGCTGAATTATCCAACTCCCCCTTCTACTCATTATCTTCTATTTTACATTTATGAGCTAGTTTACTGAAGGACTCCAATTCTTCGATTAAAACATAATGAAACATCTAAAACAATAAACACAAATAAAAATTAGGAATAACACTTTTTCTTTGACAGTGGGTTAAAGATATGAAATAAAAACATTTATAAATCACATCTAAGAAACAAAAAGGCACAAGGTTCAGAAGCTGAACATTTCAGAGACTGGACTTTGAGGCAATACTAATCTTTCACAGGACAGTTTCAATACATTAACTGCTTCATTAGATTCTCACTTTCATTGTAAATCTATCTGTACAGACTATTGCTTTTATTCCAACAAGTTTTCAGTTGAGAAACATATTTGAATAATTTTAAATTGCCTTAGATAAAAATTAAATTTCTTGATGGAAAAAAACCAACAGATTGCAACAATTTTAAAAATAATTTAATATAATGATTTTGTACTCTGACACAAGGATTATTTTTTAAAAAAATAAGATACTTTCTAATATAGTAATGTAAGTAGCTCTTGCAGCTAAAAAGATATATGGTATAAGGAGGCAGTCAGGACAGGGAATTGATCAGTTATGTGTAGCACAGCAGCACGAATTTGTTAAGTAACAAAACCTTCTCTAGACCTTGTGAATCCCTGACAGTGAGCTGATAATCTATAGGACACCCATCCTGCCATCTTACTTCTGTCAGTGAACCCCAGAAACTGGAGTAGCCTTCAAAAGGCAAGCAGGGTGAATAAAGTGACTGGAAAAGTTTTTTGCAGCGTATATGCCTCTAATTTGTTACTGTTGTTGTTGAGAGCAGAACCGATAGTTACCAGTTTTTTTTGTAAGAAGTTACATCGCATCAGCTGACAGCTAGAATCAAATACTTTCCTGAAATATATTATTCTCATAAAAGAAACAGACAAGAACAAAACCAACAAAAACGTAATTTTCACATTTAGGCATGTACATCTACAGGTAAATGGACTATATACGATTACTCACAATAATGCTGTCTGCTAATACTCCTTTTCAAGCATATGTATTCACACAGAAACTTCCTGAAGTTTATTGTTAAAGCCAAGTATAACTGTTCCTTAGGCACGCATTCTAGATATTTTTTCCCAGGTACAAACACTGTATTACCAAGTATTATTGACAAAGATTTCTAGACTCTATCTCATTGTAGCTAACGTCAATAACGTAATAATGGACAGTATGTTTTTGTTTGTGCATTCTTGAAAATTTTATTTTCACTTACATTAAAGTTCTATGAAATAATTTTTTAGTAATCTAAAAGGCTCTGTGTTTTGATGTGTAATTAGAACCAGAGTAATTCCCTGTTAATTGAATGGGAGATTTCACTTACACTGATACATTCTGTCTCAAATGTCATGTCTTCCTGTCCTCAGTGATTTTTTTATATTATTGCATAATTAGTGACCTGTTCTGCTTTAAGTTTTTCCTGTTGCTGTAGCTGGAGTGATGGCATTTGACTTGAATTGTCAATCTGTTCAAAGTGAAAGAAAAAAAAAAAACAATTTCTGCTCAGATGACTTCATGCTTACTCCCAAAGTTTATAAAAGGGGTCTTGCCATGAAAGTAAACATTATTAACACCAAACACTTTTTGTTTGATCTTATCTGACAGTAGCTATCCACTCAACTGGTGTATTTGAAAAGTGAGAATTAGCAATAGAGTGCCCACATCTTTTTCATGTGATATGAGGACAAACATTTTAGAAGGTCCTGTTGGGATAGGACAAAGGATAATGGTTTCAAACTAAAATAGCATAGATTTATACTAGATACAAGGAAGAAATTTTTTATGATGAGAGTGGTAAAACAGTAAAACAGGTTGCCTGGAGAGGTTGTAGATAACCCGTCCCTGGAAACAGTCAGTGTCAGGTTAGATGGGAGTCTGAACAATCTGATGTAGCTGAAGATGTCCCTGCTTATTTCAGGGGACTTGGACTGGATGGCCTTTAAAGGTACCTTCCAACCCAAACCATTCCATGATTCTGCGATTCTATGATATATTTCAAGTGTCTTTCAGCTTGCCATAACAAAAAGAAAATAAATGTATGGTTGATATGAGGTCTTTTTCTGAGTTTCAGCAGTGTAGAAGTAACACAGAAAGCAATTAACATTATTAATTAATGATAGAGGAGTTGATGTGGGAATGAAGTTGTATAACTGGAACTTGAGAAAAGCAACTAATTGATAAGAGAATGTAATGTATATTGAATAAAATTAAATATTTTTTTAATGTATCAGAAAAACAAGGAATGATCACAATATTCTGAAAATTTATAACATCTCTCCATCCTCAATCCAAACAGAATTGAGACAGTTTCTTCTACCTATTGACAGTGATAATGAAACTTTGCTAAAAGTAGTACGAAAGCAATCACAAAATGAAGTTAAATATTTAAAAATAATTTCACTTTATTTAAAGACATACTAAGAATTTATCCATATTATTGATATTGATATTAATTTCAATAAAAAGCTTGGAAAATTGGAGACATTGCAAAGCCAAGGAAGAAATTCAGTACTTTGGAATAAAAACATTTAAGACGACGACTAGACTCATTACTGCTTTTTGTGCTTAAAATTTAAGCTGAGCAACTAATGAGCAGGCTGATACTTGCTGCAAGTTTAATAGCTGGAGCTGAGCTACAGCTATTTTCTTTTAGAATAAATACATACCTTTGTTATAAAAAGTATTCAGTGTAACAAAATTCACTATAATCTTTTCAAATTGTGTTAGTGATTCACTTTTCTTCTTCCTGCATAAGAATCTTAGGTCTTGTCTGCATTTGTCTGGATATAACTTCCACTTTTTGGATCTTCTTACATTTGTTGATTAGGTTGAAAAAATCATTATTTTCAAAATTCATTTCCTAACTATTAACCATTTTTTTCAGAAATTATATCTCTAATATTGTCTTTCATGTTAAGATGCATTTTTCTTTCTTTTTTCTTTTTATTTATTTATTTTTTTCCTCCTCCTTCTCTTCTATGGAACATCTCCATTTTTTCCTTACAATCTATAAAGGAAGATAACACACTCAAAAAAGTTAAATCACTTATCTGTGATGGAGGATTGAAGAAAAGGAGACAATTCACAAGATTTTGCATATGTATTATGCAATGTCACTTTCTAATAACTTTTTGCCGTTGCCTAGTTTTCACATATAAAAAACCTTTATCTCATTCATCAGTTTTCAGACTTCTTGTTTGCAAGGATAGAACTTTGTCCTCTCTACTTGGCTCATGTTCTTGATTCCTACATTCTGACCTTACGTTTGTTGCATCAAAATAGATGTCTATATAGTTTCCCATGGAATCAGAAACAATCCATGTATTGTGTTTATCAATCAAGTCTTATTTATATTGACTAAAATTCTTAAAAAAAGAAATGTGTAGTCAAATAAATTTTACATAGTAATAACTAACTAGATTGATACTAATATTCTACATTTTTCTTCTTTGAGTACTATAGTAGTTCTTAAACCAAACATCATACAATATTAGTATGGCTTTAAAAGTATCAGGAGGCCATTTCTGGGCTGATACCATCCCAGGCTAAGACTGTGAAGATTGTGGTTGCATGAAATAAAGCTGTGTTTTGATAAAGAGCTGCAGCTCATCACTTCATGCAGGTCATTTAAGTAGTGGTTTGAATTATGATTAATTTTCATGTTTTCCAAAATACAAAAGATCCTGGTAGTCAAACCTGGTTCAGAGCAGTGAATTACTTCGGCTGTTTCCTCCCTAGTGACAAGCAGTGAGTGACAAATGCAGCATTTCTCAGTGGAAAATATTTTACAGTCTAGATCTGGGTGTTTTCATCCAGGGCAGACAGGTAATAGCAAACCTCATTCACAGCAGGAAAGGCTGTGAAGAAGCTGTGAAGACAGTTCAGGTTTTCACTGAATCCAATGCAGGAATTAGGAGTTTGGTTTATTTTGGTATTGTCTAAGGATATTTTGTTTGACTTGGAAAGAACTTTACAGAAAAGACTTTCCAAACACATGTGTTTATAACAAAATCAACTCAGTATTTGCATACTTTATGTGAAATTGCTGGATAATTTATGACCAAATTTTGACTTATTTTTATGTGCACACATACAGTGATGTAGGTATGTGTATGCCTAAAGAGTATTTTTGTTTTAAAAAGTCTACCAGAGCAACTTGCTTGGGATCCACATAACTACTGTCCGTGCTCCAGCATTACAATTTAAACAGAGCCAAAGCTGAACTATTGACAGATGTTTGCTCCTCCAATGGAGAAACTGGGAGGCATGCTGAATGAACAGCACTAGGAGAAAACAAATCTTATGAAAAACAGTATAACTTTGGACAGACAAAACTAAGTAATACCTATGGAATGGCCTGTATCCAGGCATTCATTTATCAGTTTAATGGAAAAAATGCAATCTGACCTCATGAACTACCAATCCATCCTCCTTCCCACAGAAACTGGGACTGAGGTTGCTGCCAACTGGTTCATGTGAGATGGAGATGTCTCCCTTCACCACTCTGTCTTTCAGATCCAAAACAGAGGGCCAGCTAGTATCATTAATAAAAAAGCCTCTGTGCAAATACAAGTGCAATAACAGTTCAGTTTATTTATGTGACTGACAGCAAGCAGATATTGTCAGGCTGAGTACTCTTGCTAGTACTATGTAGTTGATGCTTGTTCATTGCCAGGTTCATGTCATCCAGTTAATTTCTTTTACACATTTCCATTTTCTGTTTCTCAAAAGGTTTCCTGTGTAGCAAAGAGAGTTTTGTTATGAGATGTCATTGAAATAAAAGACAGAAAATAGATGGACACACTTGTGTTGAGTGGTCTTCTCAGTCACATTTATGTGCAATACATATATATGTACGCATATACACACAGTCACCTACAATATTTTTTAAAAAGCATTCTAAATTTAAAAAATCCTGACTACTTAAAATGTACCGTAATGATAACCAAGGATGTATATGCATAGAAAACTTTATAGCCAAATAATTTTATCTGACAAAGCAAACCCATTGTGGTGACTGTGATCTCATCCCTCCACCAGAAATATATTCCCCGTGGGTAGAAAGTAACAGTGGTTTAGTAGGACACAGCAGTATGCCACAATTCAGTGCAAAAATGAATGGAAGTATTGTACAAAATGATATTGCAGGAGAAATTTTAATGACACAAATTGGAATCTGGCCAGGAAAATGGAAACTAGTAAACCCACTGTTAAAAAAAAAAAAAAAAATCTTAGTAACTTTAATATTTAAGGAAAAAATAATAATAATGTCAGTTTGTTATTGTAAAGTCCCAAAGGATGTGAATGAGTGGTCCTGTTAAGTTCAATGCATTTGAAATCAGGCATGTGCCCAAATGATTTGCACTATTAGGTCTGTAGACCCAGATCACTGAGTCTTAACTGAGGCAGCACAGCACTTCCACTGCTGATGGCAGTATGTGTCATGTAGAAACCTCATTTGCTGTTGCGCTCCAGTAGTTAGACAGAAGGTAGAGTGCCCATTTCTGTGTTGCAAAAACTTAGAGTTTTCCTTCATAATGGCTAGTGTCTGCAGCATTTGTAGATTTTGCATCTGTGTTTTTTCTGATAATTGTGGCTGTTGTCAAAACACTGATTCAGTTCAAATTGTCTGCAATTCTCATCAACACTTTGAGCAACTTTCTGTGTTAGCTGTGTCCATCACCCTTTCTCACAAACTCTGCAGGACAATTTCTCATCTCTCTAAAAACTGTTGACATAATACTTCATGGAGATTCTTCTTGTATACGCTGCTCCTTTTTAAAGAGTGAATCCTCCAGGTGTACAATTATGACAATTTGTACAGAAGAAAATGATGATCAGTATTCAATATGTGTTTCTCAAAACTTCAATCCCTTTCAGGACTCAGATCCTAAACAGAAAAGTTCAGTCACTTCAAGCAGTTACAGCAACATGCAGAAATCCAAACTTTCTTCAATAATTTAATTGTCTCTTCTTTAGCATTTGTTCCTTTCCTGAAATTTTTAATTTATGCACTGTCAAAGATTGTCATCTAATTACTACTGTCTTGAGACTGCCTATAGTTTTCAATCTCTACTTTACTTTTTAACTTAGCAAAAACTTTTATTTTAAATTGAAGTTTCATTTTTTTCCATCCCCTCACAATAACATATTTTGAAAATAAGATTGTAAAAATTAATGACATTTTGAAGTTCTTAGCATAGAAAAAGCAATTACTCTCTCTTCTATAAGCTCTATGCCCAGTAAACCAAAATTAATCGTGTTAATTTTACTATGAGGAAGTAAGAAATTACCTGAAATTGTGCAGTTTAAATAACAGAACACCTTCCCAACTGTATTAGAAGCTAACATAATATTTTAAACATCATCATGCTGTTATTAAATTACATACATTATAACATTACATATTTTTAAATGTCAGAGTCAAAGACTACTATTGTCTTTCTACTGCACACTTAGAGACACAGTGCATGTATAAATATAGGAAATAATATGTAATGAAAAGGGCAGTTCTGAAATGTCTAGTGAAATTATGGTTTTTTTGCATTCACCACTGGTAGATCCTCCAAGCAAAATAAGAAATGTAAGTTTGAAGAAATGACAGAAGGTAAAATAAAAAATATTTCAATTGTCCATAGACCATTCATCAGCTCCGTTGCCCTTCTCTGGACACGGTCCAGCACCTCAATGTCCTTCTGGCAGTGAAGGCCCCAAAACTGAACACAAGATTCGAGGTGTGGCCTCATCAGTGCCCAGTACAGAGGGACAATCACTGCCCTAGTCCTGCTGGCCACACTTCCTGTTGCAGGCCAGGATGCCATTGGTCTTCTTGGCCACCTGGGCACACTGCTGGCTCATATTCAGCCACTGTCAACCAACAGTGTAACAACCTCTCAGATGCTTTTCAACCAGGCAACTTTCCAGCCACTCATCCCCAAGCCTGTAGCGTTTCTTGGTGTTTCTGTGACCCAAGTGCAGGACCCATCACTTGGCCTTGTTGAACCTCACACAATTGGCCTCAGGTCATCAATCCAGTCTTTCCATATCCCTCTGTAGAGCCTTCCTTCCCTCAAGCAGATCAACACTCCCACCCTTCTTGGTGTCATCTGCAAACTTACTCAGGGTACACTTGATCCCCTCATCCAGATCATTAATGAAGGTGTTAAAGAGAACTGGCCCAAATACTGAGCCTTGGGGAACACCACTTGTGACTGACTGTCAAATGGATAATGTTTCATAACACCAAGCAAGTTAGCAGGGAAGTTACTGGCAGCAGGGAAATTATTTGTCTCTTTCTTGGGGCTTCATGACCGTCATTAAAAACAAATGTAGCCTCTCGGCAGCTAGAAAGTAGTCCTACCTCTTCAGTATAAGTACATTTGCCGGTGTGACAGAGGAACATGGCTGTAGGGGTCATGCTGTGGCACTTGCCCCAAAAGAGTTTCATAGCTGTGTGCAGTTCCTGCTCACAGTAATATCTATTTGATGTAAGATCTTCCTGCAAAGTGAATTTACCTGGAGAAATTTAATAGAGTTATGATGACCACTCTCTGTGAAATTGACATTGGACAGATTAACGGTATAATTCTTAAACATCATTACTGACAGGAACATGGCATTAAGCAAATTAAAGTGAAGCCTCTGGTGTTTAAGGTTCCAGGAAGCACAGATGTACAGAGAGGATTTTTTGCACTGGGGCAGCTTAAATGTCTCAATTATGCTTGTGTTTCTATTACAGCAACTCTCTTACAAATGTAATTCCCAAACACTTGCCTACCCTTATGAGGACATCTTTATCTTGGCAGCTAGAAAGTGTAGGAAATGTCCATTTTGACATACTGAATAGAGATATATTTCTAATAGGATGCAATACTCATTTCACATGAAGGAAAAAAAAATCTCTTGAGAGTTTTGCTGTGACATTTTGTAATTAGTATTAATAATGAGAGAAAGGGAAATACAAAGAGCTTCTTATTTTACATGATTCTAAATCCTTTGCAAGTATTTTACTTGATTTGGGAATATGTTTTGGAATGTTTCACAAAACTCCCAATGAATAGCAAGGGCACAATTAATCACATAAGTAAATAATGTGCTTCTCCTCACTTCCTTTCAACATGTATTTAATTCTCAATTGTCTTCCCTTTTCTCAAGTGTTCCGATTTGCCGTAATATCTACTAACTTCTGCTCATCCTTTTTCTGTCCACTGAGTCATCTTTTCACTTTACTTCCCCAGGTTCACTTTTAAACTGAAGTTGAAACAGGCCAAATCCACCAGTCACAGATTTGTACCTATTTACCTCAGGTTTTTATTTAGCACCAGTGGTGACCCCATATTGACCCATGTCACAGCTCAGGCCAGACTTGGGCTGAAATGGACCCCTGGGATGGGAGGGAGAGTGTGTGCTGGGGGAAACCAGGATGAGGTAGCTGTGGCATCACAGTGTATGTATGGGTCCTGACATGCACTGTGAGAACCCCTACCACGTGAGGTGAGCAGAAATATGTGAGCTGGCAGAAGTGCAAAATACATACTACACATATAGGTGTAGGGATGTGCTTGACTCTTCTTGCAGCTTACCTTACCCTTGCATCAAACATGACACCTCCAATGACAATGACAATGTAGATTGTGGAACTACCATTACATTCAGTAAGAACTGAGAAATGGCCTCAATTTTTGACTTTTGCTTAATACTTTATTATATGCACATTTTAAGCTGAAATACTTCTCTGAAAACATTAGCAATTGAAGACCTAGATATCAGTTTAACTTAGCTTTGAAGACTACTTTAAGCCTTTAAGATTAATATTTGTTTGGGATAAGAAAAATTATCCTATGGGCCTATAGGCATCTGGCTTCTCAGGGGCAGTAGCCTAGAGAGCTGTCCAAGGGAAAACACCTAACTTCCTTCTAGCCATTCCTTTAGTGAGAAAAAAAAAGAATATTTCCTCCAAGATTAGGTTTCCTTCTTCAGGAACTAATAATATAATTTACTATTATTCGTAAGCACTTAATTTAAAGTTAATAATATGTTTTAAATAAATACTGTTCCTAAAAAAGTATGATTAATCAGTTTTCTATATAGATTTCCCACTGAAAGAAACCAGTTTTAAACTCACAACATTTTCAGAAATCTGTCGTATTACCACATCTTTCACCTGCAAACAATGAACAGAAGCTGACTATACCATTGCTTTACTACACTTCCCTTTAAGTTGTTTCTATGAAATCTTAATTAATATTTTAGTGCTGGAATTTTAATGTTGATTCCTGTTCTGAGACTTGACATAAAGCCTAGAATAACAAAATATTTTTTTTGGCAAACTAAAAGTTTACGTATCAGCACATAAATCTTATGTTGCAAAGATAAGATCATCCCTCTATGCAAAGGAAAAAGGCCATTACATTAGTGAAGATATATCATCTTGTCATGCTAATTTTTTTAACCATCTCTAAGCACCTGCAACCATGAAAACAAACTGTCATTTAGAAGAAAAGAAGCTATCTGTAGTGAGAGTACTTTAGACAAAGCAAGAATACTGTTGCTACAAAATTCTTCAAAAGGATTACCTGCATCTAGTTCAAACATCATAACATGCAGACAACTCTTAATTTTACAGTTATCAAAAATACCTATGTACTCTTGGGACTTTATAAGTGATGGCTATCCACTAGCACACTAGGCTAAGTCATAACTCTATCTATGAAATTCCTTGGCAGTATCACTGATTTCAGAACTTCTAAGTTTAGATCTCTTCCTCAAGTCACAAGATTGTCACAAATTTTTATTTTCTTCATTCCTTCATGGCAAAGTTTCTATCATCTTTAATGTCACTATGATGGGAACATTTGCAAGAAGTGAGTGAATTCTCTGACACCATGTATGGATCAGCTGCAGGAGCCAGGACAGAACCCAAATATACAGTGTATTTCAGCTATCAGGTATAAAGGATCAAGAGGTCCCTTCCACTCCCTACCTCTCTGTGAATCTGTGTGAATTGTTTTCCTCAAGTTAACTTTTTCATTGATACTTTTCTGAAGTTAGAACAAAAGAGGCAACAGTCTGAAAGGCAGCAGTCTCATTAAACATTCAATTCAATAATTAGTTATTGCTTAAGCTAATTGGAATTGTCTTAATTAATAAGTGTGTGGTTTATCAATACATAAAATAATGGCTTCTACTTATTGTTAAGCATCACACCGCTGCGTCCTGAAGTGAGTGAAGTGGAAGGTAGATTGCCAGACCCAGATATTAAAATATGGCAAATAAAAACAGTTATTGTACTGCCAGTTTTTAGAGTAACTTCTAATCACTCTTAAATTATTAATGCATGCACACTAATTAAAAATGTCTTAGAAATCAGAATTCCATTTATGAATTTTTACATATCCATCTATAATTCCAGTTGAAACTTGCATGAAGTTTTGGAACTCTTGTTAAGTTCTCAAGTAAGATATTTAGATGGGTCTTTATGAGTAGTTCCATGAGGTTAAGCAGAACTAATGGGTGTTCTTAACCCTGCCTTTTAAAAAACCCCATGGGGCTACACTAGTGTTGCATTCAAGAAATGTGCTCCAGAACTGAAATGAATGAGACATATATATAAAATCAAGATAAGCTAATTCTACAGACTGCCTCCATTCCACTTATCTCAGTTCTGGATGTCACTGTCACTATATAAATGATTTGACATGTTCAATTATACAAGACATTTTCAACTTAGTAAATAATTTCTGACGAGTTGTCCATGTTAATGAGAGTTAACAACAAATCAAATATGAGAAGATAAACAAACATCTCAGACTGTGCACTCTTAGCAAAAAAATAATATGTTTTTGCAAAATGCTTTGTCAAAAGAACAAGTTTCATATTCCTTCTACACTGTGTATGCACATATACATAATTTAATTTTGATTTTGAAATTTATATGGTTCAAAACAGAGTAGGGAAGAAACCAGGCTTTCTCATTCTGTAGAAACATACTGAACTTATTTTCTTCATAGAATTATAGAATCATTTAGATTGGAAAAGACTTTTAAGATCATCAAGTCGAAATGTTAACCTAACACTGCTGATACCACCACTAAACCATGTCCCTAAGCACCTTATCCACACATCATGGAATAAATACCATGAATTTGCCTTCTTTATCCTTAATGTCAAATGACACTGCTGCTGAACTACAGTTCAGTTTAGCAGTTTACCTATGGTAATCTTCCCATGCTTGGACTGAAATTGTTCACACTAAAGATGTCTGGGTAGAAAGCCTTTGTAAAGAGGGTTGTGAAGAGTCAATGACAATGCTGTGTGGAAAGCTGCATGGGATGACTGAGGACAGTGTGAAAATCAGAAGTTTGTTTCCCAATAATGGGCTTTTTTGGTATAGGTATGTGAAGGGTAATAGGACTCTGTTATGTGGCTCCTGGTGTAGCTGATGAAATTCTTTGTCATATAGCCAGGAAAAAAGTGAGAATAGTGACAAGATTCTGACCCAGTGTTCACCAACATGAATTCAGACCAAGTCCAGGACTGTTAATAGATTTGCATCACATTTATAGCAGCATGAGAGAAAAAAGTGTGCTTCAAGGTCTTCCAGTGCTCTGTGACAGAATGCAACATTCAGCTACTTTCTTTGAGGATTCATTTTCTTTCAGACTGTCCCTTCATGCTCCTATGGCATTTGCATTGCTGATTCCTACTCTGCTCCTCAGAGGACATGAAAATATGTAGCTGCTCATCTCCTTGTTCAGTTTTTATAGATTACTTTGATGTTCAAAATAAATCTCATTATGTTGCAGATCAAAGAGGGCAATTCCTTTAACCAAAGCAGTACAATCAGCTAATTAGCTTTTTTTTTTTTAAATAATAATTTAATGCAGAGAATATCACATGAATGTATCTCTTGTGACTGGGTAAGTCTGCAGTGAAACTCCATGCAGCAGAGTCAGAATTTGGTTTTACAGTTTCATCAGTAGTTCATCTGACCAAAAAATTTAGATAAAAGCAAGTCAATGACTGAAAAAAATGGAGGGAATGGAATTATATGAAATTCAAAGTTTATTTTTTTAACTTAAGAGGACATCAGTGTTCAAAAAGCTCTTGAACTTTCGTTCACAAATTAAATGCTTTCTATCTTTAATCTCCGTGTTTTAAATTAAAATAGCCTAAATTAACTCCCAATTACAATTTCATAGTTAAAAATTGAACCATTGTGTTCTGAACATATTGACAGTAAACATACTGTGTTTTGAAAATTTTTCAGTAAGGGTTGCAAAATTTTCACAAATGAACCCAGATACAGTAGTCATTGTTTAGATTACAATTGAACTAGTTTTTGGGTAATTATTATTTGGTGAATAAAGTTTTCATCTTAAAATGTATCATAGATGTCAAAAGATATTGTCCTACCTTAAAACGTTAAGATATAGAATATGTCATGGGCTATTCTAGTCTATCTGAAATGAAAATACCTACCTTATTCATTGATTATATTATCTCTTTTTACACTTCCTCTATTATCTGCCTTTATGTTTTGTTTTCAGGTTTTATTAGTAAATCTGTTCACACTGAGGTACAGAAATACATTTTAGACCAACACCCTACTTCCCTCAAGCAACCACAAGGATAATCCAATCCCACTTTATGTTGGAATAATGATATTAGAAGACAAGCACTATTTTAATGAAACTGATAGCAAAATATATAAATCAGGTAAACATTCCTCCTTGCTTTCATAACATATTAAGTATTAAACCTTTTTTTCATAAGCAAGTAATGAGGAGAGATTATTTAATATTTATTTTACTTTTAGCTGTTGAGTGATTCTTGGAATTTTTCTATCCTTGCCAGAACAGAGTATGTTGGTTCACATATTAATTGCATATTTCAGGAATAAAGTTGTGGTGGGTTTTTTGGTTTTTTTTTTTTTTTTGGGGGGGGGAGGTTTGTTTGTTTGCTTGGTTTTTTTGGTCGTGTCCCCCCCCTCCCCGGTATTTGTTTTTAAATTATCTTTCATTTTTAAATGGGCCTGAATACAAAGATGTGTATAAATCTACAGCCCCAGAAAGTGACAGAAAATATGCTAGACTTAATAAAATTCATGCCTGTGTTGCTATTGCAGCAGTATATCTAAAGCAAAACTAATAGGTTAACTATTTCACCCTAGATTAAAAACTTTTGGTTACTATATTAAAGAAGCGTAATGCCTGAAAGGAGATGGATGATGTTATTATTACTATTAACAGCAAAGCATGTATTAATATTGGCTTTTCAAAACCCAAACATACTAGGTACATCTCAGCTAGAGTTGAGTGATAATCCAACAAGTCTTCTAAGATTCTTTGTATTGTTAAATATGTTTTCTGATATATTCATTTTCAAAATTTTAGCATGAGATTATTAATAATCCTTATTATATTTGATTTCTAGTATACTAATGACCATTTCAGTGAATAAATTTACAAGTGGGAATTTCTACAGATGCAAAAAAATGAAGTTGTTGCTAGAGTATTTTAAAGAAAGATAAAAATTAACACTGCATTTGAAACTAGAATTTTCTGAACCTGAAACCTGAAAGCTACTCTGAAATAATTCCACCTTTAAACTCCAGGAACAAATATATCAGGGAAAATTGTGGTTCAAAACACTCCTGGTTAAAATTTGTCTATCAGATGCTTGTAGTGAACTGCATGTGAACAATCCATGTATCAATAATTACTGACAGAAGTGATCTGATAATTCAACCCCATAAAAATTACGTTTCAGAAAACATGGACCTATCTACAGTCCATTTTTCAACACAATGAGAAGGGATATACAATGGATTTATTATTAGCTAGTTCTCCATGCTAATCTAAAGCCTGAATGGAATTACAGCCCATGATAAATAGAGCTGTGTGCAGAATGGAAAATCTAGTTTAAGAACTTTTCCAGATACCGGAATTGGCAAAATAAAAAATAAAGCTGTGCAAAAATAAAATTCCAAAAAATGTGATTTCAGATTAATCATAGGGAAAACTAAAAATATTTCTTCTGCAAGTTGTAAAAAAGTATAATGTATTTTATATTAAGCTATATATTTTATTCTGGCATAGAGTACTGATGTATCAAGATTTTGCTGCACAAATGCACTATGAGGGGTGAGGTTTTTTGTCTGATAAGGGTGGATGTTTGTCTGTTTCTTCCTATTAATACAGAGTAATGATATTTGACAGTGTAACCTACAGCATGAAATACGCAGGATCCAATCTATTTTATTTTTAAAATACGTATTTTTAGGATATTACATTAACATATTAAACTTATATACAATATGTAAACCATTCCTTTTTTCTTTTTAATGACAGTTCTGGTCACAAGGGATCTTTCCTACTCTGCATCTACAGAGTATATGTATTTACTGGTCAAAATGATCAACACAGGTTTTGAAATGTTGATACGTACTTACATTTACAGTGCTATAACGATCTTCCTGCCATCAATGATTTTCATTTTTCTGTTATGTGTCATGTTGGGGTCCTTTGACAGTTTAATCCTACAACACAGCCTTCCAAACCAAAAGCACAGACCCTTTTCTGTTAAGTGTTACTATTCACTAGCTCTTAGCACTTTTGAGTTGATTACAAATAGTTGAACAATTTCTATCAGCTCAGAGTAGTGCCATGAGGTGCAGCCATAAGAGCCATTTCTCTAACAGTGATCACCTGGTCAGTGTTCTCCCATCTATACACCCCTGAATGAATGAGTGGTACTCTTACGGTTGTGCAGGAAGAGCATCTGTCTGTATTTCTGCCTCTTTCTGAGCTACGATTCATGACTATTGATTGGTGAACTCATAATAATGACAAGGCACGTGAACCCTGAAAAATCTCTTCAAGAGTGAGATTTTTCTTGAGATAGATGATATGAGCTTTGAAAAAAAATAGTAACACAAGGCTTAAACAAAGAAGTAGGTAGAAAAGTGTCTTGTTTTGGCTGCCTGTCTTCAGATTCTGCAATTCGTGTGAGTGAACATGCAGAGAAGGATCAAGATGCCATTGCAGCAGTGAAGGTGTGCCTCTGACTTTCCTGTGGTGTGCTACTTGACCAGCAGCAGTGAAGAGCTGAATTGGCATTCTTATGGAGCCAACATTAATTCATGATGCCAGTGGAATCAAAGCAGAGTTTGAGAGATGTTGTGACGAATTGACTCACAAAGAATTTTTTTTGACTGACTGACAGAAAACAAACTTGGCATTTTGTCTGAGTACTGCTTTCTCTCAATATCATGTTCTTTGGAAATTTTCAGGCCTCTCTTGTTTTTGTTTTCTGCTGCAGCCACAAGGCCAGTTTGTTTCTCGTGGGACAGAAGCAGGAGAAAAATTAATATACAGAAATAGAGTCAGCTATTAGGCATTCTTAGGTATTGTTAGGTATTAGGTGAGCAAGTTTCTGAGAGGACTCTGGAGGCCATTCAACCTTCTCAAGACAGTGGCAAAACTTGCACTAGAACATACGTATGTCAAGACAAGAGAATTTTGAAAAGTCAGCTGGTCAATGTAGAGTCTTCAGACAGAAATTACTGCAGCTATCAAAACAGTTTAAAGTTGGTAGAGATTTTAATACCTACTTACATAAATACATTGCTGTGTATAGACATGTACAAATACAGATACTGTCTTTCTGTGAATGTACACGTTATGATAATGTCTTGTGGTGTGCCATGTGGCTGCTATAAGTAACAGTTCCCTTTTCTATTTGAAATGGCAATATCTGCTTTCATTTTCCACTACAAAAAAAGAGATAATTTTTTTATTTGACATGTTTTGTACAAAGCTTCTTTAATTGTGTACTTATCAGGTATCTTGATATCAGATACTTTCTGTACCTTTATCTACATCTTGTCATTGAAAGGAAGTGGATAATAATTGATACTATTTTCTTTTATATAAATCCATTGGGAAAAGGTTAGGATAAATTCTGGAAACAAAATATTTAGGTTTATTATTACAAATTACATCAGGCCTTTACATGAACCTGGCTTTCTTTCCATAGTTGATAAAAACACAAGCAAAAGAAAAGAAAGTTATGGATACTAAAATTGCAAATGCAACAATTTGTACCTAGATATATACTGATTTTTTTTATACATCTATACAACCTGTACCTGGACCACACCAGAATAACCATGAACTTGCATGTTAGCAAGACAACATGCAAAATGAACTCAAGTTTCTTGGCATTTATTTATCTATAAATACTTCTTTTTGCCCCTGTTTGAATATATTCTATCTTAGCAATTCCCTTGATCAATTTTTTTTTGGTCTAACTGCTGCACACATATTAACCTAGATAACATCATCATCCTTGAATGTAGAAATCATTCATATAAAACATTCATTATGTATTATTTGTAATGATGACCTGCCTTTATATGGAGTTAGTGAAAGTTTCCATTACTGACAAATGTTAAGAAGTTTTTATATCTGTGTGCAAAATCTAGCTCCACTACTGAAACACCATTTCCAGCTTAGCTTCAGATTACATCCATTGTAAAGATCTTTTCAGTTCCTACCAAACTCTCTATCCAATAGGACTTCCAGAATGTCCATTTGTTAGGTCCTTTTTACTTTAAAGCAGTGCAATACCTTAACCTTTGCTCAAAACAAAAAATTAAAAGTCAGGATAAACTTTTCATAGATTCTCATTTTCACAGCACTGTCCAATCCTACACTGAGAGACTTCTGTGTGGTTTGTCCTTTCATCTACTCTGTCAGGTTTCTAGATTCTGGCCTTAATTTTCTAGCTGATTATTCTCCCAGTCAAAAAAAGGAGAATTTTCTGGCTTAAAATGTCAGAGACAAACCCTGTGTGGGTATTGTTCTTGCTCTGAGGAGAGATCAGACATCTGAACAAGACAGATGAGATATCCTACCAATTTGGTGTGTTCATTCCAGACTTTTACTGTAATATGGTTTCTTAGAAGCTACATTCTAATGCTGAATTTTGAACAGCCCCTTTGTTTTTTTAACTCCTGTTTAGGCTAGCAAAATGGAACATAAAGTCAGAAATCTATAAACATAACCAAACCCACCTATTTCATTGCTATGAGTCACCTTTCTATCCTCCTTCTTCCTCCCACCAAAAACTAATTTATTTTTTTAGAAGAAACCACTTGTTTTATGGTTAGGACAGTAAATAGATTTGAAGAGACATTTTCATTAGTATATCAATTCCCATAATAACTCAACAGAAATAAGAATTAGAGAAATCTCATGAGTTTGCAGTTGGGAGACAGCTAACAACATTTGCAAACTGAACCTGAGTTCAGGAGTAAATCTGAGAGTGTAGTTGATGGCAGGGACTGAGTATTAAATGTCCCACAGCTATTGGCAAAAAACATTTCACAGCCATTTGGAAGTTTTAACCACCAATGGTCATTAGAATTTATTTTAAATTTTGTCTGGTTAAAATGCCTTGTCATTTCAGAAGAGTGAATATCCTTTATGTTCTGCAATGTAGATGATTAAATATGATTGTAGCTGTTTTAAGTATCTTCACAGAGAAATATTTTTTAAGAGGTTGTTGCCTCTTAAAGACCTACTTGACATTTCATAAGAAAAATATTCCCTTAAAGTGCCTGTTACTCCCCTTTGACCTTAACAGAATCCTGGAAAGGAACTGGGATGTACATGTACACATTACAGATGTCCAGAATGATATAGAATAATCCCAAACAAACTACCTGAGAGAAATCTGAGGTGTGTTTCCAGTTATTTCAGACATTAACTATACATGTTTATTCTACGAGTTTTTTTTAATCACGTAAGTGTAACCTCAGACCGCCTTGAAATTTTGACCATCACCATTTTCTAATGGGAAAAACTCTCAAATATAGTGCATCCAGTGGCTTCATGTTTCTTTAAGTAGAAGTTCAGAAATTTTCTTTTCCTTTTGTTCTCAGGCTATGTTGTTAAAAAAAGTAATCTAGTGTCTCTCTTTGCCAATAACTGATAGTATATAAGCAATTCTTTTTTTTTTTTTTAAATCAAAAACTGGCTTAGATAGTATTATATTACTCAGAATTCATTTACAATAGTTATTATTAAAAATGCTATACAATTAGACATTGAATTACTGCTAATAGACTTCCATATTACAATCTTTTTACTGTTGTGCTCTTTCTAATTTTAGTAATATTGAAGTTAGTTGTTATTTTACAGTTCTGTGCATTATATGCAGGCTTAAGAGGCTCAAAAAAATCAATAGTCTGTCAGAGACCATAAATGTGTGGGATGTATCTACCTGAAATGTGA